>NC_090021.1:136122282-136423250 GCF_037176765.1 Anolis sagrei | reverse complement strand
TCCCATATTTTTGCAAGGTGAGGGTTGCCTAAGTGTATAGCTGGGAAAACTGGATAAATGGACTCCATGCACCTTTGCTTTAATCCGGAAATCCTATTGGACTGAGTGCCAACAGAGGAAGCTCACTTGGTAGCTGTCACCAAGAATGATTTAACTAACCTAAACCTTTTCAATTGCTGTAGTTATGAAAATGTCTCTGAACCCAATTTACACACTGACTATGCTTGATTTCAGTGAGCTTTCAATGAGCTGCTCAGTTGACTCAATTACTTATGTAAAGCCAATTTGATTCAAAGGGTGTAATTTAGATGAAGTTATTTAGATGAAGTTAAGAACTTCATCTAAATTAAGTTAAGAAGTTAAGAAATAGACTACTCAGTTTAAGCTTTAAACTAGAAGTGGGACACATGAAGCCCTGAGATATTGCAAGATCGACCTCTTACTACTATTACTGATGGTGAAGGGTGCTGGGATTTGCAGTCCAGCCACATAAGAAAGCCTGTACAACATCTGGAGGACCACTGTAGAGGGAATTTTTTTTGGATTATCAATGTTTTTAATTCATCATTAATGATGATTGTTATTTATATTTTATCTTGAAGCCACATTGAGAAGGCTTTGATTTTTTAAAACACCCTAAAATATCTTAAATTAAATAATTAACTACACAAAAATCACAAATTAACCTTACATATAATGGAATGCATTTTTATTGTGAGTCAGATGGAAAGAATATTAGTTTATCAAGAATGAAGATAATATTTGTTTCAGTTTGCTTCCTGGAAGAATGAGAAGCTTCTGTTGGAAGATGCTGTTGGAAGATGCTGTCTTCTCACCAGTCTTGAAGTTACATTGAACTCTCAACAGAGTCAGCTCTTCTAAATGGAATGGGTGAGATTGTGCCATGTTTCCTTGTTGTTTATTTGTTCAGTTGCTTCCAACTCTTCGTGACCTCATGGACCAACCCATGCCAGAGCTCCCTGTCGGCCGTCACCACCCCCAGCTCCTTCAGAGTCAAGTCAGTCACTTCAAGGAAGCCATCCAATCATCTTGCCCTTCGTTGTCCCCTCTTCCTGTTTCCTTCCATTTTCCCCAGCATCATTGTCTTTTGTAAGCTTTCCTACTTCATCTTTACCTTTAATATCCTTCCCTCCAGTGAGCAATTGGGCTTTATTTCCTTAAGTATGGACTGGTTGGATCTTCTCGCAGTCCAAGGCACTCTCAGAACATTCCTCCAACACCACAGTTCAAAAGTATCTATCTTCCTTCGCTCAGTCTTCCTTATGGTCCAGCTCCCACATCCATATGTTACTAGGGGGAATCCCATTGCTTTGACTATGCAGATCTTCGTTGCCAGTGTGGTGTCTCTACTTTTCCATATTTTATCGTGATTGGTCATTGCTCTCTCTTCTGTTTTCTTTAGCCTCTGCAAAATGCTTTGGGCCAACCCTTAACCTGGTGTTCACCTTTCATGATTTTTAAATTGAAAATTGATGCATTGGATTCATTTGATCCTTCATTTAGAATTTGGACCTTGATAAAAATGCATAAAAGTGATGTCTTCGTTTCTCATCTCTTTCCAAATCAATATTACTTTAAAAAGCACATAGGGAGAATTGTATACTCACCTGCAAAAGAAATCATTTTGGATCCTTTTGTCAGGCTGACTTTTTCTCTGGAATGTTATTGTTTTTACACATACATGAAACAGGAAGAACAGTTAATATCCTCAAAGCCTCTGGAGTGACTATTCAGGGGACAGACCCAAAGACAAACACGTCTGGAAGAAGCAGGCAGCGGTCCAAAACGGCAGATGGTCCGAGTTGATAAATCCATAACACTATTCCCCAGGTGCTAGTTGTATGCCAGTAGGAGTCAGGATGCTTTTGCGAGATTGGGGAGACAAAGACCATAGACAGAGAGGATTTCACAAAGCAAGTCCAGGTGGAAAGGACTGGAGGTTATGATAAATCACATAGATTTACTTATCCTTTGTTTTCATTTCATAGATCTGTTTGGCCAAAGCCTGGAAATCTGTTGTAACAGGCAGGGCAACAAGCAGGCTACATTAAACTAAGCCATATTTCTATGCCACAGATTTATGATAGCACAGTAGTCATTCTATCTCCTCCAGAAATCCCGGGATTAAAATTTGTAAAGAGAGCATTGTAACACCTTGCCAAACACTGTTCCAGGAATTCTCTGGGACAAGATACTGCAAGGGGAATAACTACGGGAAGATTTATAGTGAAGATAAATCACTGGACCATGGTTTGCTCAGTGTTTACATTCTAGAAATTGAATTATTTTGCTTTGGGCTATTTCAAAATTGAACCCCTTAACTCTGAACCTGTTTCGCAGATGTTTGGGTTCAAGTGTAGGTTCAGGTTTTGATGAAGGAAGAGAAGAGTGAGATGGAAAAGAAATTCCACTCCTCCAGTTGACTTGCATTCAAAGTTTGTTTCTGATTACTTTGCTAAGCCTTATTCATTTTAGCAGGCTAATTTAGGTGGGAACAAATAATTTGGCTTTTATTATTATGAAGCAGTTGAGAAACATTTGGGATTCTTTTGCAAACTATCCAGAGATCTATCATAAGATCTTGATATGCGTGACCCTTCTATCCATTATTTCCCTAGAAGGAATAAAACAATGGCACTAATATTTCTAACAGCAGTATCTGGAACCAAAGTTTATGGTAGTTTAAATGGCAGAGGGAATGCAGAACAGAGAACAAAAATCCTTTGAATTGCTCTGTGACCTTGAATAAAGTTCACATGGGGGGGGGGCAGAGAAAGCCTTCACTTCTGGCTGTTAATAACCAGCTTGGTTTTCTTTAGAAACTTACCAAAAATAAGCTATTTCCCCTAATTTTGAGTCTAGAGTTGAATGGTGGTTGATGATGTTACAAAGTCTAATAAGTTTAACAAAATAGCACTGAAAATAGCAACTTTCAGGAATGTGAGTACAGGATTTGTGAGTGATTTTTGGATATGCCAAACCACAGATGAGTGTCAACCTTATTGTTGTAAACCAGCGTTTCTCAGCCTGGAGGTCGGGACCACTGGGGGAGTCACGAGGGGGTGTCAGAGGGGTCACCAAAGACCATCAGTAAACATATATTTCTGATGGTGTTAGGAACTCCTTTGCCAGAGAAGGCTTAAGATCTGTCCTTCTTTCCCTTTTTGGAAACAGCCAGTGAATCCTCCCAGCAAAAGCCCTCATCTGCCTTTCCGCCAAGGGGAGGGCTGTTTCTGAGACTCCAAGCAGGGAGGGGAGAGCAGGTCTGCTTGGCACATGGCCGTGTGGTGCATATGTGCAGGTGAGGGAGAGTTTGCAAGGCTGGAGGGAAGCTCATGCCAGCAAGTCCCTTCAAGGCATGGGGATTCTGTGTAGGAGGTTTGGCCCAATTCTGTCATGGGGGGGGGGGGGAGGGGGTTTAGAATGCTCTTTGATTGTAGGTGAACTATAAATCCCAGCAACTACAACTCCCAAATGTCAAGGTCTATTTTCCCCAAACTCCACCAGCGTTCACATTTAGGCATACTGAGTATTTGTGCCAAGTTTTCTCGAGATCCATCATTGTTTGAGTCCATAGTGTTCTCTGGATATAGGTGAACTACAACTCCAAAACACAAGGTCAGTGCCCACCAAACACTTCCGGTATTTTCTGTTGATCATGGGAGTTCTGTGTGCCAAGTTTGGTTCAGTTTTGTCATTGGTGGAGTTCAGAATGCTCTTTGAATGTAGTTTTGCTATAAATCCCAACAACTACAACTCCCAAATGACAAAATCAATCTCCCCCAACCCCACACTTGTATTCAAATTTGGGTGTATTGGGTATTTGTGACAAATTTGGTCCAGTGAATGAAAATACCTCCTGCATATCAGATATTTACATTACGATTCATAACACTAGCAAAATTAGTTATGAAGTAGCAAAAAAATATATTTTTGTTAAGGAAGTGTATTAAGGGGTCACGGCATTAGGAAGGTTGAGAACCACTCTTGTAAAGGATTTCTGAAACAGGAATACCATAGTGTCTCACTGGAGGACCTAGACAATGCCTAAAGAGGACATATTTTATCTGGTGTGGATCAATGAAGCCATGAATACTGGTTTCACTGATATAGCAGTTTAACTATATAAATGTATAGCGACCAGGACCCTATAAAAGTGTGCACTGATTCTCTGTACAGGAAGTGTAGAGTTTTCTCATGCTCACACACAATGGATCCCCTTTTATGCCCTGTGTGTTTGCAGTTAAACTTGCACACTTGGACCATGGATGAGAATCCTGCATGTAACCTCTGACCTCATTTCAAAGGCCTTCTCTGTAAAATCTTTTTCTCCTGCCAACTTTCTGCTCCTAGCAGTATATACCCGTTTTACTGTTAGTAGCAGAGTTGGCAATAAGTGCAGATTGTCAATTGGACATAATGAGAACAATAAGAGATGGTCTAAAAAGAAAGGAACAGGGATTAACCCTCTGCTCTTTCTAAAGCAGGGAAGTTAGTATAATCAGAGTAGTTCTCCATCCAACCCATGGGGGTTTCCAAGCATGCCTCTATCCCTCTTTAAATCTCATCTAATGGGAAGAGAATTCATCACTCTTTTATGGCTGGATCTACAATACCATGCAATACAGTTTAAATCTGAATTATAGGGTCAGTGTATACCAGTGGTCCCCAACCTGTTGGCTGGGGCCCACTGGTGGGCTGCATGACCTAAAATAAGGTCCTCAGCTCTAGGTTATTAAATATAGTTTTCTGTGGGTAGCAGATGGCGATTACTGGACAGCATATGTTCTGTATCAGAAACTAGAGCTAATTTGGCCTATCTAATGCACCCCAAATAGCCAAAGCGAATTTAAAGTTCTCCCTTCTCAGTCTTTTTCCTAAGATGAAGTGAAGTGGTTCATGGTCAAAAAAAGAAAGGAAGGAAGGAAGGAAGGAAGGGAAGGAAAGGAAAGGAAGGAAAGGGAGGAAGGAAGGAAGGAAGGAACGAAGGAAGGAAGGAAGGAAGGAAGGAAGGAAGGAAGGAAGGAAGGAAGGCTGAGAACCACTGGATTAGAGTCATATAATGCAAGTTAACTAATGCAGTTTAACTACCTTGACCTGTATTAGAGGGGTCTACACTGATCCTATAAAGCAGATTCAAACTGCATTATATGGCAGTGTAGATCCTGCCATAGAAAAGTGATGAATCCTCTCCCTTTTAGGTGAGATTTGCCTTCAAGGTGGCTATTGACTTATCACAACACTAGACTTTCATAGGATTTCTTAGGCAATGAAAACTCAGAGGTGGCTTTGCCAGTTTCTTCCTCTGAAATACAGCCTACTACTCCTGATATACATTGATGGTCTCATATCCATGTATTAACCACAACTGACCCTGTTTAGCTCCCAAGATCAGATGGGATATGGTGCCTTTTGGGTACTATTAGCACATGATTGAAAACTCACTGCCACAGAATGCAATTCACAGCAACCCAAGGCAATTATAGTTGCTGATTTGGATTTTACAAAAGATTGGATAAATCCATTGAAAATGGGCTCATTCATAGTGACTGGCAGTCAGGATGGCTAAATATCACTTCAGGTACTGTATTAGTTGCTGGGAAATGGATAATGAGGACGAATTTGTCTTTGTGTCCTGCTTGAGGGCTTCCCATAGGCGACTGATCAGCTACAGTGTGAATAGGACTAGATAGGCCTTTGGTATGATACATCATGGCTTTTTAAACATTTGATTAGCAAAATCAGGATAAAGAAGCACATGCTTAGGCAGTATTTCCTAGCACCAATTTCACATTGAAGCCAGGGCTCAGCTGTTTGTTGGGAATGGCAGCTGAGTGTCCTTTGCTCCTCCACCTTCACTGCATAGGAAAGATGTGTGTGTGCCAAGCCTGAGGTTCCACCTGAGCCCAGGGCACAGCTGACACCTGAAAGCACTGATAGAGAGCAATTTTCTGTACTTGGCTTTTCTTGAGCAATGTACATGTAGCCACTCTGTGAGTCACCTGTAACATTTGTTATGTTCTCACTAAACTTACAATGGCCTCTGATTTGAAGTGTCTATAAATTACACAGTTATGACAATCTGATACCAGCTGAGGTGGCATAGCTCTATTAACAAAATCCTAGAATAAGGGGTCCTGGTGGCACTGCGGATTAAACCACTGAGCTGCTGAACTTGCTGACCAAAAGGTTGGTGGTTTGAATCTGGGGAGTGGGGTGAGCCCCAACTGTAAGGCCCAGCTTCTGCCAACCTAGCAGTTCAAAAACATACAAATGTGAGTAGATCAGTAGGTACCACTTCTGCTGGAAGGTAACGATGCTCCATGCAGTCATGCTGACCACATGACCTTGGAGGTGTCTGCAGACAATACTGGCTCTTTGGCTTAGAAATGGAGATGAGCATCACCCCCAGAGTCAGACACGAATAGACTTAATGTCAAGGGAAACCTTTACCTTTTCTATAATGAGTAGTTTGGTGACATACTTAGGCTCCTTCCACAAACTGAATAAAATCCCACATTATCTACTTTGAACTGAAATATATGGAAGTGTAGGCTCAGGCAAGATGGATGGATGGTATCCTTGAAGTGACCTTGAAGGAGCTGGGGTGGTGACAGCCGACAGGGAGCTCTGGCGATGGCTGGTCCATGAGGTCATGAAGAGTCAGAAGCAACTGAACAAATGAACAACAAAAAGACTCAGATAACCCAGTTCAAAGCAGATATTGTGGGATTTTCTACCTTGATATTCTGGAATATAAGGCTGTGTGGAAGGGCCCTTAGAAATACAGTGAATAGGTAACGTGGCATAAAGTGGGTTATGTATCAGAGTGCACTCTTTTTAGTCATTGTTACTTGTAGCTGCCCAGGTTTCATCATATTAAATTCACACGTATACATAAATCTCCAAGTCCAGAACACCACAAATTTCTTATTCTGGTCTTAACTGTAAGCAGCACTAAGTTCAGAAAATAAAAATAAGCACAAAGTCAATGTCGGAATTAAACAGAAAGGACAAAATTGCTCTTACATCCCCAGAGAAAGATGTTTCTAGTCTAATAATAAGCTGCACTGATTAAATATAAACAAATAAAAATGATATTCACTTAGGTCTGTTCTTTGACTCATGATTATTCCTGGAAGTATAAGTAGCTGCTGTGGACTGGATTGCCTTTGTTCAGCTTTTTCTGGTGTGCCATCTGTATATCTTCTTAGTGAATGTGAATTTGACTGAAGCAACTCATGGGCTTTTTTGTAATGCAGTACAAGAAATAAATATGGAATATGTGCAATCGATATATGGAGTGGCCTGGTCTATGAGTTTGGATTATGTGATTTTAATGTTTTTATTAGGTGTTTTTAATTTTTATATTTAATGTCCTCTTATCTTATGGTGAATTAGCCTATTGAATTTATGCCTAGTTATATGCTGTTTGATTTATGATTTGGTTTATGTATGTAAGGCATTGAATTTTGCCATTATTTTTTGTAAACCACTTTGAGTCCCCCAAGGGGTGAGAAAAGCGGTATATAAATACTGTAAATGAATAAATATAAATATAGGCTGAAATCATGACACTCATATGTTTAAAGTCTAGAGAATTTTGAAAAAATGAAGTGCCAGTCTACTAGCTATAATAGAGCTTGTCGAAATATGAATGATGTATCAATTGCAGCATAATAAAATGATTCCTTCTATCTGAGAGCCAATGGAGAATATAATGAAATCTCTGGAGAACTTGGTTTCATTAGCCTTTTAAATTTTGTTTAACTTGGAGCCATGAATTCTTTTAAGATGGGGAGATACAAACTTATTTGTATTCAAGTTTGCGCTGGAAATTCAATTTAAATGTAAGGAAGAGAGGGCTTTCTAGGACACACACAATCTGGGAGGATGAGAAGCTAAACAAAGCTAAGCTATAGTGGGATGAATGAGATTAAACTGTACATTTCCTCCAGTGATAAGTGGCTGGAAATCAAATGTAGAATGAATAACCAGAAGCTATTCATGTTAAGTAAGAGGGATAATTTATTAGTCAATCCTCAACATAATGCTTCCATTATACCACTTTGAATACACCAGCTGTCATCTTGTTTCAGAAGTTAAGTAGGGTCAGGCCTGGTTAAGAACTGAATGAGGGACCACCAGGTAATTTCAAGGATCTCGAAGAATCCTGCACAAAACCTTAGAAAGCTATTCATGCCAGTCAAAGTTTAACACAACAGTTGGGCTACATGATCCCGCATTGGATATAGCTACTTCCCGTGTTTATACACTTGAAGGAATAAGATGGAGGAGATACCACTTCACCAAGAGGGGTGACCACATGGGGGAAAGTGCGGAGTGTGTGTGGTGAGTGCAACTTCCTCCCATTGGGCAACACAGGAAGCATAATCGGCATTTCACAAGAACATGTGGGTCACATTATTGCTTTGCTTGGCTATCGGAAGATCTGTGCACGATGGGTTGCGGAAACAGAGTGTTGACTTCTTCCATGACGGCTTCAGAAAACTTGTTGGCAGAAATGTATCCAATTGTCTGGTGATTATGTGGAAAAGTGAATAGTGGTAGTTAAAGAGCACATTCTAAGGATTGGGTTGTTGTAGGTTTTTCCAGGCTATATGGCCATGTTCTGGAGGCAATTTTTCTCCTGACATTTCGCCTGCATCTATGGCAAGCATCCTCAGAGGTAATTATTTCTGTGTTTGATTTATTAAAATATTCCCATCCAAACTCAAGTAACGAAGGTGGAGGCATTACTTTTCATTCAACCGTCGTATAACATTCAGGGAAGCAAAGCAACAGAAAAATCCTGTAACAGAATTCTACTCCAACTAGTTCCTTGATGATTTGTGGTACTAAAGTTCCTATCACCCCAACAAACACAATGGCTGGGGGGGAGGGGGTAATGGGCATTATAGTTCCATATCTCTGTGGGTCTGACTTTGCCGTTTTCCTAAGGAGGCATGCCGTACTTGTTTTATGAATGATCATAATTATTCTTGATTGTCTTTTGTTGTTAAGGACATTTATGCCTGGAGAGGGTTTCTACGTGGCTAAAACCCTTTCTCCTAACTATCTACATACTTTACCAAATATAGTCTTTATAGTTCATGTTCCTATTTTGTAAAGCCAACACAGTTACTTTGATAAATATCACTGAGTTAACTTAAACAGAGGAAGGCACTGGGATATAATTTCACTTTGTGGGTTTTGTAGGAGCAGCTTGCTCTCATTTAAAGAGTCCGTTTCATTATTGCCATCTGCATTGGTATGTAACGTGTAATTTGCACTTGAAGCTTCTTAGTCCTTAAATCAAAGGAAACTAGCAGAGACTAGAAAAGGTTTTTAAGCCTTCCTGTTCTCAATACTTGACTAAACCAAAAATATACAATGATATCATTGTATATTATTATTATTATTATTATTATTATTATTATTATTATTATTATTTGAAACACAACAAGACGAGTCCACAGCAGACACTCTGCTGGCTGTTGTATTTCCTTCCCTTCCTTCCTTTCCTTCCCTTCCTTCCCTTCCTTCCTTTCTTTTTTTGACCACGGACCACTTCACTTCATCTTAGGCAAAAGACTGAGAAGGGACCACTTTGACCAGGGACCACTTTAACCAAAGATGACCAAAGGGTTACAAATCAGTTTTTGGTCAACTTTAGATCACACGTCAGACACTCCCCAAATGTCTAGGACTGTGTGAGGTATCAGCAAATAATGTGTGCAGATCCAAGTAGGGTGGTCTATTTGCAGCTGACAGATGGTAATTTTGTCAACGCCAATTGTGCTTAAGTGCAAGCCAAGGTCTTTAGGCACTGCACCCAGTGTGCCGATCACCCCTGGGACCACCTTGACTGGCTTGTGCCAGAGTCTTTGCAGTTCTATCTTTATATCCTCCTATTGTATCAGCTTTTCCAGTTGTTTCTCTTCAATCCTGCTGTTGCCTTGGATTGCAACATCGACGATCCATACTTTGTTTTTTAACACGATCATGAGGTCAGGAGTATTGTACTCCAAAACTCACTCAGTCTGAATTCAGAAGTCCCAGAATAGTTTGATGTGTTCATTTTCTGTAACCTTTTCAGGCTTGCTATCCCACCAGTTCTTTGTCAGTATTTGTGGCACAAGTTCCAATGAATCATTTGAGCAACAGTATTATGTCTCTGCTTGCAGTCTGTCTGCACGACCTTGCCGCTGAGGATGTGATATATCATTTTCATCTGCATTATTATTATTATTATTATTATTATTATTATTATTATTATTTCAATTATGGGAGTGCCAGTGTAACAATTATAATAATTAGAGATGGAAATTGCAGAGCTCTGGTTAAATTTATCTAGATCAAATATCACAGAAATGAGATATTTCATCTAGATAAATTTCCCCCATATTTGTTTTATATAAACAAGAATAATGATGTCATCTTGCGTTGCCCTTCCCCTCTGACCTTAGTTGAATCCTCATAATGCTGGAATTATTGTGAGTTATTTCAGTTATGAACTATCCCAGTTATAGTCATTGCCATCAATGCAGGGTTGGGGGGGGGGGAGGTATTAAAGAACCATATCATGGAACTCCATCAGAGGGGTGACAGTAAAATGACTGTCTAATGCAAATGTTCTCAACCTGTGGGTCCCCAGATGCTTTGGCCTTCAACTCCCAGAAATCCTAACAGCTGGTAAACTGGCTGGAATTTCTGGGAGTTGTAGGCCAAAACATTTGGGGACGCACAGGTTGAGAACCAATGGTCTAGTGTCTATTTTTATGTATTAATATGAAACTTATTTTTTTCCATAAAAATCTACCTGCACTTAAATATCACCAGAAAAACATTTCTGTAAGCCCAGTTTATGTATACTGTATCGATATACCTACAAAATGAAACACTGTTTAAAATCTTCTAGATTGCATTCACGCTATTGTTGTTGTTGTTGTTGTTGTTGTTGTTGTTGTTATTATTATTATTAAATTCCAAATTGCTTCAAATCACATGGTTTCATCTGCATGTGGTCTTTAAAAGTTGCTAATTTTATAATTTTTTCTGATATTTTACCTAGAATATTTTGGTATGGTCCAGTACCGGGGAAGTCCATGGGGGTGAGACTATGAGATTACTCCACTGAATGTCATCAGTCTGGGGACCTCATCGCATGGGGCTTTTGTCCTGTCACAGGACACTTCCAACACAGAATGGGCATAGAGCCTGCCAGAGCCCATCACATGATGTAGGGCTATTTCTGGCCGGGCTCCATGCTGCCTCCATGTTTAAAGCATGCTGGGAGGAAGAATTCAGAACATGGGTGACTGCTTGTGTTCTGATTGAGTAATCTAGGCAGTGACAGCTTCCCCCATGTGATGGAAAAGAGGGCAAAGTGGGTTATGTGGTGTGCAGAGTAATGGTTTTCTCCATTTCCCCACAGATGTGCCATGCTGCCCCACAGATTCCCCTGCTGTTGCCCAGCTTCCGAACCTCAATGTGATGAGGTCCTTAGTGATCCCAGCCTACCGGTTGTAGTAAAAATATTTGAATCTTGGTATTAAATAGCCATTTATGAACTAATCACTGTACAAACATTCTCAGTACAATTGGCTTGTTGATACAAATTAACATAGTTGCTTGATTTTTTCAACTTTCAGATGGGAGGGGCAGGAAGCTGGCTAAGAGGACTGTTATCATGAGTGTTGCACTTTGAATTATATGTCTACATCATTGGTAGGATAATACACTCCACCTCACTGCTCTTCATGAAATGTTTATAGATCTAACTAGAAAATATTTATCAAAGGAGAAAGTGGAGCAGATGCATAGATTAGCTCAAATCATGACCATGTAGCAATCGCTCTTTTTGTTATAAGCTGGCAGGAAAGGAAGAATGGCCAACAAAGCTGTCCTATATCTCAGCAGAGTGATTTCTTTCTTAGGGACACTCCTGCCTGTCAAGAGCATTAAGCTGATGTTACTGCTCTGGTCAGATTAATCGGTTCGGCTCATAAAAATGCAAATCAGCTCTCTGAATATATGGCCAAGATATTCTTGCTGCATCCATTACCAAGATGTCTTGAAAGCATTCTCTTTCAAACCTATCTTTATTCCAAGTGATTTGCATAGATAGATACGATTGTGTGAGTGTCGGGGAAGAAAGTATTCGAAAGTAGGTCAGATCATACAAAGGTACTTAGCAGAAAGGCCGATTAAAGAAAAAGAGGAGGAGGAGGAGACTTTATGATGGGGTTTGATGAGAAGGCAGACTGCTCTCCCAGAGAGAGAAAGCTGAGGCCTTCCTCTCGCACGCCTGTAGGGTGAAAGTGAAAGATTGACACCAATATCTCCACTCGGATTCACTTCGATATCTCCCAAATAGTGTTCAAGTGTGTTATTTGTGAAAAAGGACGGAGCACTGCAATGTAAAACATTTAGACGTGTGCACTGCCCAACAGATACAATGATGGTGAAATAGAGCAGATTTAATAGGTCATGGATAGTGAGATCCGGAGCGCAGATAGTGGAACCCCAGAGCGTGGATACCGAGTCCTGTTAAGCGGGTGGCCGGTACCAACAGTGGGTCACCTTTGGATCCATGCCTGGTGAGACCGAGAAGCTATAAATCCAATATTCCCCCATCAGTAGATCTCACCAGTTGAAGAAGAAAGCAATTCTTCCCACCGTGGCTTCAACTATATTTTTATTGATAATTTGACCTAGGAGGCGGGGGTCGATATTTAACATCAATGGTTTTTTAAAAGTGACTTTAAAAACTGCAATCCGCTTCTGGTGTGAGTTTGTCTCTCACTGCAGAGACATTGCCCAGGGGATGCCCATATGTGTTACCATCCAGTGTTTGGGTTCTCTCATGTCCCTGCATGGGAAGCTGGAGCTGAAAGATGGGAGCTCATCCTGTCTCGCAAATTTGAACCACCAACCTTCAGGTCAGCAGTTCAGCTGACAAAAGGGTTTAGCCCCATGATTTTCAACCTGTGGGCCCCCAGATGTTTTGGCCTTCAACTACCACAAATCCTAACAGCTAGTAAACTGGCTGGGATTTTTGGGAGTTGTTGGCCTTCAACTACCACAAATCCTAACAGCCAGTAAACTGGCTGGGATTTTTGGGAGTTGTGAGCTGGGGACCCATAGGATGAGAATCACTGGTTTAACCCATTGCATCACCATGGCTCCAACATCAATGCTACCCATAATGTATTTCACACCCCTGAAAACTGTGTAATTCATGCTCATCAAGGATTCAGAAAGACGGGAACCAAGAAAACATTAGTGCTTTTCAATCCATCCCAAAACTAGAGAATGCAAATCTTTGGAGTGTATCTAATGTGCTTTACCCACAGGCTTGCTCCTTTCACTGCCATTTTGGAATAGCTTGATTATAAGCTGCTTTGGCAAATATTTCAGGGGGAAGGAAAGAGCATTTATCTGTTTGGTGAGGAGTTCCTTCATGACTCATGATATTGGAATACTCTTGATGATGTTTGGAATTTGTCAATTATTATTCTCATTTTTAAATGTATGCTTTCAAAAAAAAATCTCAAAACTCCTGCAAATGAGCATTTAAAAATATTGATAAATTTGTATCATTTATTTATTTGTCATGTCAGGGCAACCAGTCAATTATATTACATTTCTAACAGAACAAAGCAAACAAACAGACAAAATACAAAATTTGTGAGTTTGGTAGTTGATTAAATGTCCTTTGACCAGTAGCTGGCCACTTGGAGTGCTTCTGGTGTTGCTGCAAGGAGGTCCTCCATTGTGCATGTGATAGGGCTCAGGCTGCATTGCAGCAGGTAGTTTGCTCTTCTCTACACTCACATGAAATGGATTCCACTTTGTACCCCCATTTCTTAAGATTGGCTCTGCATCTTGTGGTGCCAGAGCGCAGTCCATTCAGCGCCTTCCAAGTTGCCCAGTTTTCTGTGTGCCCAGGGCGGAGTCTCTCATTTGGTATCAGCCATTTGTATCAAAATCAAACAGAAAGGAAATTCACAGAAATCTACACTCCTGTCCAAATGTAATGTTCAGCTGTCCTCAGCATGGAAAGAGCCATACTATTCCTGCCCGATGTGTAGATTTTTTAAAAAAATGAGGAGCCCTACAGAAAAAAAGGAAGGGGCAACTCCGTTCTCACACTTTCATAGTTGAACAGAAAAGAGCATCCAATCCCTGAAATTGAATATCTAAGCACAAATCAGCAAAACTGCTAGATGTATTGTCCAAGGCTTTCATGGCTGGAATCACTGGGTTGTTGTAGGTTTTTTGGGCTATATGGCCATGTTCTAGAAGCATTATCTCCTGACGTTTCACCTGCATCTGTGGCAGGCATCTTCAGAGGCTGTGAGGTCCTCACAACCTCTGGGGATGCTTGCCATAGATGCAGGAGAAACACCAGGAGATAATGCTTCTAGAACATGGCCATATAGCCCAAAAAACCTACAACCCAAAACTGCTAGAAATGGGGAACCAAGGGCCGCAAGCAAAATATTCCCCTTCCCAATTGTGCCTTCCTAAAATATTACTTCAGTACCCAAATTTCTAGCACTGCAGTGTGTTACAACTGAAGTGAAGTATTTAAAATTATAGTTTAGGTTTCCAAAGAAACCAAGCAGGCAAAGCACCCACATTAAAGACTTCTAGATATGATTAATTTTCAATGTCTCATTTTCTGCAATGCTATAAATTAAAGACTGAGGGAACATGGGATTTGTAAGGCAAATTTCTATTTTGGGGGGGGGGGGAGCAAATGTCTCATTTTGGACACACCCCATAGCATAGTTTTCTCCTGCATTCACTTAAAACTTAAGTCTTTCTGTCACAGGTATGATGAAGGTATCCTAATCTGGAGTGATTTCTAACAAAATTGAACTTCAATTATGTCCTAATTTAACATTGTCACCTACATTTATCATTCTCAACACTAGTTATGGCAGAGGTTTTTTGGGGTTGCCAAGGACCACCCTTGCTTTTCTTAAAGCAAATATACAAAGAGGAAGCTTTTAGATTTGGAAGCAGGTATTAGCAAACACATAAAATGCTTGCAAATAAACAATCGAGAGAGGCAGCAAAAAGCTGATTAGTTGGTTGGTCAGTCGGTTCACGTCAATCAGTGAGACCTTCACTGAAGGAAAGTAAACATTAAAGAACTTTGTAATTCCACAGAGCTACAGACTTTGTAGTGCAGATAGTTTCACAGCAATCAAAGACTTTCGGTATGAATAAGGGGTTTTCCATGAAAGAAACTCTGTCTACATCCTTCACTTTGTAAGTTACAACTCTAAGAGTTTCAGCTAGATCAAAAGCTTTGAGTGAAAGATTGATTTTTGTGTGCATGGAACTACAAAGAAGTTAAATGTAGCAAAAGCCTAGTCTTCTGGATGCTTATGTACAGAATCTTGATAAATTTTATTTTTACATTCCAAGCTGAAGAACTTTTGGAGTATTTGATAACAGAATTTTTGTGAGCTGCACAGCATTGAGTCATGAGTTGCACAACTTTGCTTTCTACACTAACAACTTTATCAGATTGTGTTTTTTCTAAAGACATATGCCAGTTGATCCCTAGATGATCCAAGGAGCCTACTGGCTCCCATCTCATGAACTTCCAGTGGGGCTTTGTGGATCATCTAGAGTGGAGCAGACATATGCTGCTACTGATAGCAATGCAATACTCTGGTTTAGAAAAGTTAGCAATGCAGTACTCTGGTTTAGAAAATCCCTCCCTAAGAGAAATGTCTAAATTGCTGCCAACACCATTTTGAGACTCTCTACAAGCCTTTCCTATGTACCTGAGGTGGGGAGGAGTTTTGTGGATGTGGCTTTAGAGTTAAAGGGAATAGTTGTTAGACTGGGCTAAGCTCCAGCATCTGTCATTCAATAAATTAAGTATCCTCATTAGATGCTCGCTCTCAAGAAACAATCATATGTTCTTTATTGAGTGAAGATAAATGAACTGAAGAAATGAAGCCTAAACCAACTGGAATATTTCCCAGGTCATTTTCAATTTCTGGAATTGTTTCAATAAGTTGCCAAGAGGGAAATTGTGAATTTAAAAGGCCTCCCACCAGCATTCACCATAAGCTATACAGCGTTATCCTGGTGTCTGTAAAAGTTTGAAGTATTTACACTTCACTTTACCTTAATATTCATATGCCAAAGCAGTAATGAGAAAGAGTTAGACTATTAAAATGTATGTTTAATGCTTTGAAGAGAGATTCTGCAGGCTGGAAAGTGGGTAAAATGTCAAAGTGTTTCTTGTTTACATTTAATGGAAACACTTTCTCCACCCCGTTGAACTTCTGGGTTCCTTCTAAAATGTTAAATCTTACACATTATGTTTACTGGAATTTTGTCCTTTACTTGAGTGAGCGGCACTCATTCCTTGTATAGTAGAGTGCCTAATCTTTGACATTCCCCTCTTTTCTTTAAACAATAGATTTCTTTTTTTTAAAAAGCTTCTTAGGGACTGTTTACTCTGCCTCAAACTCCAAGTTCTACCACAAATCAAACCTAGGCATGCAGAAGAAGTCCAGCGACTTCCAGTCCAAATCATGGGGTAACTCCTGTTAACTTGGTTCTATCTCACATTATCAGAAGTCAGAGAATGGTTCAGAGTTTCAGCAAAACTCTGGTTCTCTCCTACACTACATATTTAGTATGGACAGCTTGACTTTCTCTAATACAAATCAGTCCACTGTCCACATGGCTTGACTTGTTGTCCATGAGGACAAATCTTTTTCACATGCACTGCTATCGAGCCAGGAATCTTCCAATTTGTATCTTTGCATTTAATTTTTTCTGCCTAGGTGGAGTATCTTGCATTTGTCCTTGCTGAACTTCATTTTGTTGGTTTTGGCCCATCTCTCTAATCTCTTAAGATGGTTTTGAAGTTTGCTCCTGTCTTCTAGCTATCCCCTCCCAATTTGGTGTCGTCTGCAAACTTGATGACCATGCCTTCTAACCCTCCACTCATCACTTCTTTCCTGGATGAAGAGGAAGCATTGGTGAGCACTTTTTGGGTTCGTTCACTTAACCAATTACAGATCCACATAACTGTAATTTTGCCTGGCCCACATTTGATTGTGGGGGACCTTGTTGAAGGCCTTCTGAAATCCAGCTACTTTACATCCATGGCATTCCCTGCATCTACCCAGTTTGTAACTCTACTGAAAAAAGAGATCAGTTTAGAATCATAGAATCTTAGAATCATAGAGTTGGAAGAGACCTCGTGGGCCATTTAGTCCAACCCCTTGCCAAGAAGCAGGAATATTGCATTCAAATCACCCCTGACAGATGGCCATCCAGCCTCTGTTTAAATGCTTCCAAAGAGGGAGCCTCCTCCACACTCCGGGGCAGAGAGTTCCACTGCTGAATGGCTCTCACAGTCAGGAAGTTCTTCCTCATGTTCAAATGGAAGCTTAGCTTGACACCAACTTTATAGACACCACTTGGATGGGCATAGTACAGTTTTGCTTTCCTGGGAATATTATAGAGATGCTAAATGATTAGGCCAGTGTTTGTAATTTTTGGTTAGGCTTTGAGTTTGATTTGTATAAATTATCAGCCCAGTCATATTTAAAAGCAAAGCTATGTTAGTCCATTATCAGTATACAAAGGGATCTTGTGGCACCTTTGAGAACAAATGAGAGATGTAGCATAAGTTTTGGAGATCCAGGGCCTTTCTGCGCTAAGGTAATCTTTGATGGCCATGATAGCCTCCTATGACATTCTAGGCTTTGGAATTTAGGGAGAACAATTTAGAATTCATAGCCAGTGACCACTTTTAAGGCATTAATCCACAGCAAACTGATGAAGGCATGTAATTCAAGGATCCTCCTTATGGGAATTAATGCTGCATTCATCCACAGCTGGCTCAAAACATTTTGCTCTCTAGGGTAAAACAGCAAATTTTATCCCTTGGGTGTAGGGTCGAGACTAACCATATTGTTTTGGCACCCGAGACAGAAAAAAAAAAACAAGTATTTCTCTTTCTGTCTGAAAAAAAAACCCACCCCACAATAATAACAGAGTAATAACTAACCCTGAGCTACCTTTTCATAACAACATGAAATGTACTGCATAAGGTGCTTGCCTCACTCTGATTAATGGCAGAGCCAGCCCTGTGTTCTTTCAGACACAATACTTCAGACAACTGTTTCTTACAGAGAGCTCCCTTATATCATATCATACTTAATATAGAAAGAATCTCTCCCTCCATCTACCTGAGTCTCTGAGAGTTTTATAAATAACAAGCCTTGCTTTTTTAAAAAACACCACTCTCGGTGGTAATGAGCCAATTATCCTCAAATAGTCTCTGTAGCCAAGTTGATGTTGGAAGACACTGTCTGGATCTTGTTACTGAATCTTTCTTCCTTCTTTCATACATTGCATGTAGCTGACAGACAGAGCAAAGAACTGAAACTTCAGAGGTGAGGCTGAGAAAGACTGTCTCCAGGGAGATTAGCATACCCTTTCTTCATTTGCTTTCCTTATTCCACAACAAAGAATGGGGATTTGTGCTGTGGGGGGAGTGCACAGTCCTGCCTTTCACCTACGGCTTAATGTCCCGAGAGTCAGGTTTTCATTTGTTTACCTTGGAACCTAGCTTTGAGGGAGATGATAAAGTGCATAAGAGGAACAAGCTGCTTTCAACTAGTTAAGCAAACAGCCATGCCAACCCACCCACCCACTCCCAATACAAATTATTTAACTGAAGAATTTCTAGATCTATAATTATAGGCACAAATGCCATATTCTCCATGCCCAACACTTAAGAGATAGTTCCACATTCCTTAGAGCAGCAAAGGAATGCAAGTAAATGATCAAAAGCAATTTGCTAAATATGTTGAGCCCCTTCTTGTTCTAGAGTAATTGTTTATGTTGAAAAATAAGTTAGATTTCATATGATTAGATGCCATTCTAGAATGAAAAACCCAACTCCATTGGACAGCTTAACTTTCTGTCTCTCTTTTACAAGCACGCACACTTGAGAACTAAAACGTGGCTTTCTCTATGGTGATACTTGGGTAATAACCATTATCTTTTAGAAAGCAGCTAAGAGAGCCAGATCTCTTCATCTCAGAGATGCTACAGTAGAATTTGACAGAGGCATTTTCAAAACAACCTGGATACAACAATTATTTCAAGAAGAGGAACTGGGGCCAGCTCCATCAGCCATTAGCCTGCATTCTTCAGCAATGGTTCTCTATCAAAATGAGCACAAGGGTTGAGGGTAGGCAAAATTCACATCCTATATCTATCCCAAACTGGCAGACAGGGTCCTGATTCCTTTCTTGTCCCATTTTTCCACCTATCACAGTTTCTTTCTCCTCTACCTACTTTCTTCCCTTTGTCCTCAGCTGACAACAGAGTTGAAAGTGAAATGGTAGCTTGTATCCAAAATAGATATATCCCAGGAGTCCCAATCCACTGCCATTGAAATGCTTGTGGAGCATATTCCAGCCCTTTGACGCTGGAAATCTAGGTACAAGAGGTTATTTCATTGAATATCACATTCTGTCATCTCCTTCAAAGCCCATCCCACAATCTTTGGTTGTTTCTTTTCTTTTTTGCCTTTTTTTTGTTTTCAAAATCAATGTGAATAGTGTTACACAAAATTATAAAAACATTCAAAACATTTTTCATTAGTGGAGCCCCCGGTGGCGCAGTGGGTTAAACCGCTGAGTTGTTAAACTTGCTAACCAAAAGGTCACAGGTTCAAATCCAGGAGCGGCGTGAGCTCCCATTGTTAGCCCCCGCTTCTGTCAACCTAGCAGTTCAAAAACATGAAATGTGAGTAGATCAACAGGTACTGCTCCATGCAGTCATGCCGGCCACATGACCTTGTAGGTGTCTACGGACAACACCGGCTATTCAGCTTAGAAATGGAGATGAGCACCAATCCCCCAGAGTCAGACACGACTAGACTTAATGTCAGGGGAAAACCTTTACCTTTACCTTTAACACATGTTTACATAATTTCTCCACTTTCTCCCTCCCTCCCTCTCCTTCCCAGGAACAGTTCACAAATTTTGCTGTACTTATTACAATCTCTGTTGTTTTAATTCGATGTTGACCCCACAAAAACTATATCTTAAAACTGTTACATCATTAACCCTTATTTTTATTCTGGAAAAAAGAGTACATCCTTTAGCCTAAATAATGGGAGATCCAGTTGACACATGCACCCCCATCTCAGATGGTCTGAGAGAGCTGGAAGCTGGAACACACTGATTGTGATGTCATCCTATAATCTAGAAGAGAAGAGAGTTAAAGCATATATCCTAAAATATCCTAAAGGCACCAGATACCATCTCATCTTAGAAGCTAAACCCTGATGATTACTTTGATGGAAGACCACCAATGAATACTTAATGTTGTAGGGTATATTTCAGAGGAAGGAACCACCTCTGGGTCCTTCTTGCATAAGAAAACCCTGTGTCATTTATGGAGGCACTAGAAGTCAACAGGCAACTTGAAGGCATGTGAGCACACATAGGGAAGTATTTTCTGTGTGCCTCAACCCAGGCCTCTATCCTTGAATATGGCAGTCTCTTAAGTGTTTACTACACGAGAAAGGTAAATCAAAATTACAGTGGGGCAACACTGTCTTGGCCTAAAATTTATTACATGATGTTGATCCTCATTTGCTGTTATCTTGGTGGGAAACAACCTGGAAAACATTTCTTTTAGAAACACATATGTGGAATATTCAAAAGGTAGTTACTGTAGATTCAATTCTCCTTGAAATCTTGACAAGAGGGAAAAAAAATAAGATTGACCTAGAGCATGTATTCCAAGTCATGACTGTTCATTAATATTAACAATATCACCATATTAAACAATATGCATCAACCAGACTTGAGAAACCTTTTAACACAGTGATACTTCTAAATACTGTAATGTAGGATGTAGCCACAGTGAAACATTTCAAAGAAAGTACAGATTTTAATCAGTGCAGACTTCTCAAGCAAAGGGAAATAGAAATTGCACATACCCACAGTTTTGTCATCACTTTATGGGGGGAAAACAAAGGCTAGACTGAATTAACAAACAAGACAGGGGGAAACCTCACAGTCTTTACTGGAATTGTTTAACGGTATGATTTCTGTTTCGTAGTACAGGAAAACAAAAAACAAAAAATATTGCTCCGACATAGAGTTATTGCTAGCAACCATAATTTTTCTGTTTTGTTTCTTTTCTTTCTTCACTAGAGTTATTTCCTAGAAAAATTCTGATTTATTCCCCTGCCCTTCCCCCTTTTTGTATTCATATTCTCAGCTGAATGTATGTGCTTGCAGTGGAATGCAGCTATTTTCATATTCAACTTAATGTGGATCCCCCTGAAATCTGTAAAGGAAATGCAGAAAAAGCCTGCAGACACAATACTTCCATATAACCATGTAATTAAGAGAGTTTGCTTGTGTTATAATTTTGTCTTTGAAAAAAAATCACATCTGAGATGCTCCATAATCAAAAGTAACTGAGATGACCCAATTTGCTTCATAAACTCTCAATGTATTTTTGAGGAGAGAAGGCATGCTCCAACTTAAGCTTATGCTTGATGAATAAACCATATCAAAAATGAAAACTGGTTTATATTTATGCACCCTGGTGGGATCAAAGTCCTCTTTATTCTAAACGGAGTTCAGGAGCTGTCTCTGCTTTCATTTGGCCCCAGACTTCTTTAGTATTCAGCCCCAATACTGCTTTTCAATGCCAGGCCATGCTGATGGAAGCTTTCAAGTAGTAGTAAAAACAAAAATAGTTTTCCTCAACATATATTGAGTGTCTTTGCTTTACTGTTAAATCATCATAGTCAACATCAGACAAGTTAGTTCCCAAGACAAAGATCCAGATGGCATTTCTGCCATTCCATGCCCCAGACTAAATGAATAGGTGAAGCGATCTTTAAAGTTGATGATGTGACAGTGTCCTGCACCAACAAAACTTAAGATGCAGCTTGTTTAGTACACTGCTTTGTTTCCAGTGACTTACTGGAAAAATGTATTTTTAGGTCACTCCCAGAATCCACAACATTCTGATTGCGGCTCATAGCAGCTCTTGTTTACTTCCCCAATTTATCTGGGATAATATGTGTGAGTTTCTAAACCAGATACAAGGGGCTGGCGTGATACAAACCCCAGGTTGACATGAGTGGCTGACCGTCAGCCCTGCTCACTGTTTACCAAAGCAATTCGAAAACAGCTTTAGCTGAAATTAGAGAAATTAGGTACTGCAAAAGCAGGGGAGGTGTTTTATAACACCATAAAGAAAAATAGGATCAGAAAATGTTGGAATGAGGAAGTCCTGACAGCTCTTCGTCATAGAGGATGGAGCGACAGCACCCCCTGTGGACTCGAGCCCAACCGTCCATGGCATCAACGCAATACCTCCTTCTGTTCTGTCTGTGTACTGTCTATACAAATGGCATTGAATGTTTGCTGTGTATGTGTACTTGTGATCTGCCCTGAGTCCCCTTCAAGGTGAGAAGGGCGGAATATAAATAAAGTATTATTATTATTATTATTATTATTATTATTATTATTATTATTCTCTATACTGTAGAATTAATGCAGCTTGACACTTCGTTAACTGTCATGGTTCAAAGTGATAGAAAGATGGCATCTGTAGTTTTAGACCTTTTTTAGTCTTCCCTGACAAAGAGTGGTCATGCCTCACCAAATTACAATTCTTAGGATTCCATAGCATCAAGCCATGACAGTTAAAGTGGCATCAAACTGCATTAATTCTACAGTATAGATGCATGATGAAATATGTTGCAGATGGGACACAAGTTTAAACATGAAATTCATTTGTGTTTCATATGTACCTTATACACATAGCCTGAAAGTCATTTTACATACAATATTTCAACTAATTTTATGCATGAAACAAAGACTGGGTATACTGAACCATCAGAAAGCAAAGCTATCACTGGGTTTTGAAGCATTTTGGATTTTGGATAAGAGATGCTCAGTTGGTATTCTAATTGCCAAATCCAACATGTACCACCGGAGGCAATTTCTCATACTAATAGTAGAGCTAACTCTGATATGAATGCATATCTATTATAAACCTGAATGGTTTATGGGGCTGCAGTTGCTGGAAGGCCAGGAAGCTTCAAATGCCTTCCTTTCCCATTTCTCCCTTTTTATGCCAGATGCTCCCCAGGAAGTCAGTTTCTCTGTCTTTAGAGAGATATTTTTGAGGACTGTACTGACTGATGTTCAAGAATAATTTATATGATATAAGCAATATCCAGTTATCATAGCACTGAGTGCAAGCCATTTCCTTAAGATTGTAGCTTTGCATACTTTTAGACTCACTGTTTCTGTTTTATATAATGTCCATTCTATGTTTATAATATCATAATCCTTTGTGGAATTTACTGGCATTCAAAGCAGAGACAGGCATTTAGGGGGCAAATAAGACTTCAAAGAGAAACAAATATTCTTATCAGTATAACAGAAAATGCTGTAAAATGTAGAATACAAAAAGAGAAGAAGTAATAGACCCAGTTCCCTCATACCTAGGCCCAGAAGCAGATGAAAATCCCATGTCCATCCCATCTTCCATTACCCTGACTTTAAAGGCAGAGGAGTAGAGAAAGTATTGGCCGGACTTAATCCCACCCCACACACTGTCACTCCCCTTCTTGATGCATAATGTCTTATACAGATATAAACTTTGAGAGCAGGGAATCCTTTAGTTGTTCTTTAAGTTGCCAAGTGCCAGGTTCAATTATGGTTCTCCAAGGATGAACAAAGCTCTGCCTTTCACTACACTACTCAGAAGCAAATGGTTCCTTTTTCTTTTAAGAGTTAGCTTAGCTTAGACTGATTCATGGATAAGTCAACCAAGGTCTTTGACCAATTTTTGACTAAAATTTCAACACTTATACATGAGTGTCAACAGGGGGGAATTGATGTACCGTCACTTTTCTTTGACCCCATGCAGAGCAGACTTCCAAGGCTTAATGTTTATTTTTTAACCACTGAAACTTTCAAGTACAGAAGGTACAGAAGAATTATAAGCTTTGATTCAAACAATCTATTAGTATTGAGCAGGCCCATAGCCAGGATTTTGATGGGGGGGGGGGGAAGAGTTTGATTTGGGGGGAGGGCTGAGTCTGAGTGAAAGAGGGTCTACCCTAGCAAACCTTTTGTATTGTTACCTCAATACCCCCATGCATATGGGATATATTGAGTATGGTGATCAGATCATGATATGAGTAAACATAACAGTTTAAATAATGCACCAGTAAGGCCTTCTCGCGGACCACCATGAGAATTTTGGGGGGGCGGGGGCTGAATCCCCTCAAGCCCCTCCCCCCCCCCAGCTACATCCCTGGTATTGAGGATACTCCAGATAAGTTGCAAGTGATTTAATATGCTAATACAAAACTTAACACTTATAGAACTCTCACCTTGCTTTATTGACCACCTAATTTTCAAGATGGATTTAAAAGGATTTGGAATGTTTTTAACTGAACTTCTGAATTACTTATTGTTTGAGGCAATGACCAGTTTACTAATATTGGCTGGAATCCTATTGGACAGTTATTCCCAAATGCCAGTTGTGTGTTTGGGTATTTTTTTCCTGTAATTTTAGATCCTGCGTATTTGGGTGCATTTTTTACCCTTAAAGGGCCTGGGCCTTAGAAAAATGGCAAGGGCCCACCCAGAGCCCATGGTCCAAACTTTGCCCACCCTTATTAAAGAATGATAGAGTTGGAACACTCTAGCACTTTGGCACTAGCATTATAAACTTTTATCCTATCTGTTTGCCCATCCTTTTTTCACAGATTAACTGCTCAAGTTCCTAGAACATCTTGCATGCCTCTTTCTCCATTTGTAAAATTATCACCAAGAATACTGTTTTTGGAGTTATACATGACATAGAATACTATAGAGTATTCAGGATCTCTACATAGATCCTAGTTTTGAGGAAATGTAGGGACTCTAAAAAAATCCCCCACTAGCCTGGCAGCAGCTACTGCAATCGATGGTGGTCAATTGAGAAGCAGCTGTTCCCAACCCCATTTGCACGAGTGATCTGTATCAAGAGGGGAATTGCTACTGCCTGTTGTACTGGAGATTGCTCATGGGACATAGTGTTAACATAACTTATTCCCAATGACAGAAGAACAGATCTCTATCAATCACAGCAGCTGCCTCTTGGTAAGTGGGGATGGGGGAAGGCAGAATTAACCTCATAGCTTTGTAGCTATAGTAGCTTCATATTCATAACTGCTGAATAGTATTTCAACTGTTCTTGTTGGGTGTGATGACCACAACTTTATGTAGAAGTTTGAATGTTATGGCACTGGAAACATTTTTTAACCTTTTTCTGTTGAAATTTGCTCCCCTCAGACCACCTAATTGCATTTGCACACTGAGACAACACTGAGCTATCTATCTACCACGGCCTGAAGATCTTTTCCTTGGCCAGCCATTGCCAGCTTCAATCCTATCAAAGCCAAACTGATTTTTTTTGTTCCAATATGCTATGGGAATCATTTTCAAAACTTGTAAAACTTATTTATACTTTGCTCATCATTCATCAGCCAATATGTAAATTCTGGGCACTTTTCCAAGCTCTGATTCACTTTCTCACCCTGAACTGCAGATTTAGTGCAAGTCCAAAGGCCACAACACTTTGATAGGTCAACTATTCAGAACTCACAATGGAGTATTAAAATATTGCAGGATTTTTAGTTTTCTTCCCTTTTCTTTCTAGGAAAGTGTCAAAAGTTCCCTATATAACAAGCCGATCTTTATGGCACTGAGAAAAAAATACCCCCACCCCGCCCACTGCCGCCCTTTTTCTTAAATGAACCTTACTACCAAGAATGTTATTTATTGCTCAACTATAACTTCATAAAGGGAAATACTCTTGAATCCTCAGCCCATGGATTATCTTAATGGACAAGATTACAAATTATGCCGATGACCCTGTATACTTTCAGTGGTGTGTGCGTCAAGGCACAGAGAGTTTCAGAAAGTACACCATGTAATAACGAATAACTTAAATTCATCCTTGATCCCTTGGAGAGCTTCAGAATGAATGCCTGGCATTCCAAAGAGAACCTAATAGGGAGTCTCCTTCATTTTCTGAGTATTAGTGGGGAGGCTTTGGAAATCTTAGCATTTCCACCTAGTGCTAAAATTAGTGGAAGTTCAGATTCATTCAGAATGCTCTCCAATGCCTTAACTCCCCACCCCTCATGGATGCTTTCAATTTAGGGCAAGCCTGCACAATTTATGCCACTAACCCAGAATGTGATTCACCTGGCACACATTTTGAGTACTTAAGCAGGATATTTGACAGCACTGTCATTTTTTTAATCCAAAAAGGGTAGAAAAACAAGAAGACAATCGTACCCATTCCTTTCCATCTAAAGTAATTTGCTGCCATTCATGACTGGCTTTGGTTTGATGGAAGGCAGTATATCTTTCTTTTCCCTTTCTTTTCCATGTAGCTCACACCCTCCCTCTAAAAAAAAATCCTTCTCAAAGATTAAAGACCCATTGTAGGATGTGTATCACTTTGAGTAGATGCATCTCTGGGATGCGGCCAAACCAGTAGGTATGCATGTGCCTTCAAGTCTTTTGTCAACTTAAAGCAAACCCATAAGTTTCATAGAGCTTTCTTAGGATTTATCTACACCATCTAAATAATTCAGCTGTGATTCAGATTATTCAGTTCTGGAGCTGTCCTGGATTCATACTATCTTCACTATGCTGCACCAAAATCGTTTTGCTGTCCTCACCCAAAATTCAAGCAGAATTATTTTAGTGGTTTACTTATTAGGAAACCAGTGGATGCTCAATCTTCCTCTCCTTTACATCTACTTCCTTATGAAGGCTTAAGATGACATCTGTCTTGCCTAATGACATGCTCTTCTATGGCTCCGGGGTGGCTGGACTATTGTTAGGGCTACTCTAGAGCTGCTGCCATTCTTGCAACTTCTGTGAGACATAGTCACCATTGTCTGCTCTCAGGGTCTCTGTACCTATCCTATTACTGCATATGTATGATTGTAGAAGGCCTTTGCCCATTGAAGAGATAAGTGGTGTGCCACAATTGTTCTATCCATTTCTACCTAATTTTTTATTTAAGGACTCAGTTACTGAATATTTTCAAGGTCAGAACTAATTAGAGGAGTATAGCCTTGGAGTGCAGGAGGATAGTCCCTATTAGTAAGCTTGGCTGCCATCTACTCACTTGGCTGCTGTTCAATCATTGGGCTTATCATGTTTTGATTTAACTAACTAGATGGTGCAAAACTGTTTACTATTCACACACCTGGATGGTAAGATACTCAAGGAAAACAAAACAATTAATTAATTGGGATGGCTATAAAAATGCTACCAATTTTGCCTAACTGGAACCTCACTGCAGACTGATGTTGGGAAGGCATTACAGATTGGCCAAGGCTAAGGGGTTACTGATGGGGACATATTTATTTCATTGATGCTTTTGTCTTTGATGCTTTTGCCGGCTTCCTAATGGTGGAGCAGTGGGTTAAACCCATGTGCCAGGAGGACTGAAGACCGACAGGTTGCAGGTTCAAATCCGGGGAAAGGCAGATGAGCTCCCTCTATCAGCTCCAGTTCCTCATGTGGGGACATGAGAGAAGCCTCCCACAAGGATAATAAAAACATCAAATCATCTGGGCGTCCCCTGGGCAACATCCTTGCAAATGGCCAGTTCTCTCACACCAGAAGCGACTTGCAGTTTCTCAAGTCACTCCTGACATGACAAAAAAAAAATCATCGATCACTTAGGCAATGAAGAGAAGGAGACCACAAGTATTGCAAAAGTCTAGCTTGATAGGAGCAACAGGGGAAAATGAAACGTAGTCCTTTAGATTGCTTTATTCCCAAATATAATCAGAAAACATGTTTTAAGAACATGTGTATTTTGAGGTAGGGTTCTGCCAGGGAAACACATTGAGTTGATCATTGACAAAATCAATGTGAAAATGAAGAAAGAAGAGGAAATCATTGACGTCAAGAACAGAGCAAACAAAGTGGCTTTGACCAGCACCTTAGCAACCAGCTGGAGGTTATTTAAACAAGACAATTCTGTGGGAATCCTGAGCAAAAAAAAACACCCCAAAACCCAAATTTCTGAGTTTTAATCATATTGCTAATCTTGCTGGATTCTTTTGGTCCTCATTTGATGTTTTTCCTCTAAGCTTTCTCCATATCTGCAGATTCTGCATTCACACATTCAACAATTACAACAAAACCAAAAGAAAGCCTTGATTTTTGTCTATTTATTTATTTATTTATTTATTTGAAACATTTATATTCCACCCTTTTCACCCTGCAGGGGACTCAGGGCGGAGCACAACATATATATGGCAAACATTCAGTGCTGGGACATAAAACCATAAATATCCACAAACATTAAAATCACTTATATCCACTTTAAAATCAGTTGCTTAAAAACCATCTCAGGACACCATTCTATTATTGCCTCATTGCACTTCCCCAAAGACTTGGTCCCACCGACATGTCTTCATTATCCTTCTGAAGAATAGGAGGGAGGGGGCTGATTTAATATTGTCAGGAAGGGAGTTTCATAGCTGGGGGGCAATCACTAAGAAGACCATGTCTCTTGTCCCCACCAAATTTGCCTGTGACGGGACCGAGAGCAGGGCCTCTTCAGAAGATCTTCGTTTTCGTGGTGGTTCGTAAAGGGAGATGCGTTCGGACAGGAAAATGGGGTCAGAACTGTTTAGGGCAGGGATCCTCAAACTTTTTAAACAGAGGACCAGGTCACAGTCCCTCAAACAGTTGGAGGGCCAGATTATAGTTTGAAAAAACATGAATGAATTCCTACGCACACTGCACATATCTTATTTGTGGTGCAAAAAACACTTAAATGCAATACAACAATTAAAATGAACAATTTTAACAAATATAAACTTATTAGTATTTCAATTGGATGCGTGGGCCTGCTTTTGGCTGGTGAGATAGGATTGTTGTTGTTGTGTGCTTTCAAGTAATTTCAGACTTAGGTTGACCCTGAGCGAGGGCCAGGTAAATAACTTTGGGAGGCTGTATCCTCCTCCCGGGCTTTAGTTTGAGGACCCCTGGTTTAGGGCTTTATAGGCCAGAGCCTGCACTCTGAATTTTAGATAAGGCACACTATTTTATTATGCCTTTGTATATAATAAGACTTGAGCATCCATTGTTTTGGGTATCCACAGTCTGTGGATGTGTCCTGGAAGCAAACCCTAGTGGATACTGAGCGGCCATTGTATATTATCTTAATTTTTGTTGATTGGAGTAAAATAGCCCTCTTGTCTTTCATTCACCTTTTCCAACTCTTAAAAGAGATACTTCTAAATGTATCTCTTGGAGGAGGCTTATAAGGGGCTGAGAATGCTTTGGGTCCAGCACATTAAAAAAATTCTAAACAGGGGTAAGAGGCCAGGAATGGTGAAACCGAGGTCAGAGCTTCTCCTCTGTAGTCAAAGGCTTGTTCAATGACATGGAGAAATAGATCACATTCTTCCTATAGCCTCTTGAACTTCTTCCTGAGTCTAAAGATTGCACTCTTGATCTTAAAGTTAAATATTATTATCAAGAAATACAGGATATTCCTAATTGTTTGCATCATTTAGTGGTTCTTTATGTATTTGGTGTCTTTGTACTCATCAATTTCCATAAGTAGGGCAGAGTGATGTATATACAATCAATGGTGTAGCGACATGGAGGGGGGGGTTGATGTCATTTGTCCTCCAAATTAAGAATCTTACCACGAAATTCTCTTTCCTCTTAAATGTGTAGTATTGAAAGAAAAAGATTCTGAAAATCAGTCACACCTAGAACTCTTGTATTTGCTGTGTTCCCATTCTCTTGGTCATGTTTCTGGCCCCTTTTCTTTGGATACCTATTGGGGAGGGCAGAATTCGTATTAGGGACAATAGTCCCTTTTTACACATACACACATGCTACCCCCCTCTATGCAACTTTATTTCATTCTGTATTCAGAACAATTCCATACTTCTTTTTATCTCAGCACCGTGTCAACTGGGGTGGATAGCAGCAGTGAACTGATCAGCTACAGGCACGTAAATCTTTGAGCTACTATTTTCTCTTCCCTTTATACCTGTGACACAACATTGCTTCAAAATGCTGTGCAAAATTATAATTGTATCTTCTCCTGAACAGTTCCCTATACAGCTGCCTAGATGGCTGAGGGGGAAAATTTCAAGTTGGCCCCAGATTAACAACGGGCTCCCCATGGCAGCTGCTATGTGCCAATGCCAAGCCAAATCTATGAAATACCTTGGTTTTAGAGGAAAGAGCTTGCTCAAAGCTCACCAGTTTTCCATATATGGGAGGACTCGAATCCTGGTCTTTCAGGTTCAAGCCTAATATGGCATGCTATCTGTGGTATCTGCATACTTTGTGTACTTCAATTGAGAAACCCCTCAATACATTGGCATGGGTACTGAACCTGATTATAGCTCCTGACTCCATAGCAAATAATAATTCCCCTTTCGTTACAAAACCCCAATATCCTGCATATAGTTTATTGAAGAGTTTATTATTTTGCTAAGAATCTCGATGTCTCTCAGTAGGCAAACAATGACCTGGACTCTTTTGGGCAATTCTGGAAATTACCCAAGGCTAAGCTTTCCAGTTCTGTGGCCCGAGTTAGTACAGCCTGCCAAGACACAGAGGGAATTACAGGAGGTGGTCAGACAATTTAATTGGTCTGTAGGGTGTTCAGGCTTGGCACGTGTCATTTTGTTACCTCAGGAAAAGCCAGCAAGTGATATCACCCACTCATTTGAATCAAAGTGTATAGTATCCAAAACTACCAATTTCTTTTTGCACGTGGGAAGAAAATCCGGCATGTTTCATTCACACACATACCCATGTCCCATATGACCAGTACCAGAAATAGAACAGCAATCTGGTTCTGCCATACCCACAGAGCATTTTTCAATATTCTTTTAATTTTCTTTCTAGTCTGGATGGTAGTAAGCCAACCAAAGAAGCTTCAGGCAAAACATATTCTAATTTGTCTACTCCCTGTATATTCAAATTTGCATAAAAACCATGCCAGTTAGGGTGTACCTACACTGTATAATTAATGCAGTTAGACATTACTTTAACTGCTATCTCATGACTCAATGTTATAGAATCCAGAGAGTTGTAGTTTGGTGAGGCACCAGCATTCTTTGGCGGAGAAGCTTAAAACTTTGTAAAACTCCCATGATTCCATAGTATTGAGCCATGACAGTTATTGGTGGCAAGCTAAGCTAATTCTATAGTGTATATGTGCCCATGATCTGCATAGAATTGGAGGGAGAAGGCTGGTTTTGTCATCAAATAATTTTTTTCTTGCTGAAGCACTAGATTAAATTCTGCCAGTTTCCAGGGCTTCTAATAAACATGAACAGAAACTGAGGTCTATGTGTCTACATTGTTGAACAATGGACCTCAAAATTATAAACCACAGCTTCATTCAGACATACCACAAGTCATATCACTTCCCATTTGTCCTGTAGTAACCCTTTTCATGAATTTCCCCAGGACTGTTGTCCCATTGCACTTCAGTCTTCAAGATATAATATTGTAATTATCCTAATTCCCTCACAATGCCTTGAGAAGACTCAGATATCATACAATGGGTTTGTACAACAGCCTCGGAGTCTCTTTCTGTTTCTACTTGATATGATCAGAGTTATATCTGGGAACCCTTTCTTATCCTTGTCCCCAAAGCAGACCTCTCCCTGGGGCTTCTATTAAAATGACCAAGATCCTAAGCAGTTTTTTCCCCTCTGGACTGTCACCCATTTTATTGATTGAAGCTGAGATATCAAAACCCATTTCAGCCCATTATCACTTGTTTCACTGCATTCCTCCCTCATTGTGCCCTTCTCGGGGGGTGGAGCAATAAATGGACACTATTTATTTATTTATTTATTTAAAATATTTGTACCTTGCCTTTCTCTACCCCCGCAGGGGGGCTCAGGGTAGCTTTCAGCCGGCAACAATTTGATGCCCCCCATATACAAACAGATAAAACAACAATTACATAATAAGTAAAACATTAAATTAGATTAAAACCTTTTAAAATAGTGCAAATTAAAATTGGTTGGCCATGTCTAAGTCCGAGTTCTATGATCAACATCTTAATCCAAAGCCTGTCCATAGTCCATTTTCCATAGCATTATCATCACTTTTATTGTCAACCTGCTATCTAAATGCCTGGTCCCATAGCCACGTCTTCAACTTTTTCCTGAAGGAAAGGAAGGAAGCTGTTGACCTAATTTCGCTGGGGAGCGAGTTCCACAGAATGGGGGCCACCACCGAGAAGGCCCTGTCTCTCGTCCCCACCAAGGGCATTTGCGACAAAGGTGGGATCGAGAGCAGGGCCTCTCCCAGAAGATTGTAATCTTTGAGATGGGACGTAAGGGGAGATACGTTCGGACAAGTAAGCTGGGCCAAATACTAGATATTTCTGTAGAAGAGGGATTAGCAATAAAAGCAAAGTCTTCCATCTTTATTTTACATTTAGTGACTACCTCTTCCACTTTGAGATAGTCAGCAGCCTGGTGTATTTCTTTTAAATTCCAGCTGTCCAGGCTTAAGTCTCCTGTGTATATGAACTCTAGAAGTTTCTAAAATCCATCAGCCTTCACTTGGTTCTGATCCAAGAACACATTACTCTAACAAGCTTTGAACAATCCACTAACAGTTTATTAAAGTTTTCCACCAGTGGAGACCAACCAGCAATGATGTTTGAAACCCTGGATCAACCAGAAAACGAATCCTATCTGGACCCTTTCTGAATCAATCACAAGCTAGTGCAGGACTCTTGAATAGTTGTCAAAATGCAATAAATGTGCCATATATTCACCATTGTGGTATGTCAGTTCTTTGGAATGCTGTCTCCACTGTTATCTATATATATAAATCTGTTAGGTTGGTTCAACGGGACAGCAAAACTCTAAAAAAAACCCCAAGGAAACTGCACCAAAATTGCTATGCCCATAACACAACCCACAAGGTACAAACATATCTACTCAAAATGAAAAACAACACAACAACACACTCACAAAACGGCAAAACAACAAAACTCTAAAAAAACCCAACGAAACTTAACCAAAATTCCCATGCCCATAACACAACCCACAAGGTACAAACATATCTACTCAAAATGAAAAACAACACAAAACGGCAAAACAACAAAACGGCACAACACTCACAAAACGGAAAAACAACAAAACTCTTTAAAAAAACAACAAAACTTAACCAAAATTCTCATGCCCATAACACAACCCACAATGTACAAACATATCTACTCAAAATGAAAAACAACACAACAACACACTCACAAAACGGCCAAACAACAAAATTCAAAAAACCCCAACGAAACTTAACCAAAATTCCCATGCCCATAATACAACCCACAAGGTACAAACATATCTACTCAAAATGAAAAACAACACAACAACACACTCACAAAATGGCCACTCACAAAATGGCAAAACAACTGAGCATGCGCATTGTTCCCTGGCGCGCGCACACAGCCTTCTGGCCAACGTTCCCTCTGCGGAAGCCATGCCCACTCCAAGCCCTGCCGCGCCGCTTCCCGCACACACACACCCCCTGCCACACGCACACACACAACCCCACGCTCCATCACTCCCCCCGCCGCCGCACACACACACGCAACCCCACGCTCCATCACTCCCCCACTGCCGCACGCACACATGCAACCCCACACTCCATCACTCCCCCGCCGCCGCACACACACACGCAACCCCACTATCCATCACTCCCCCACTGCCGCACACACACACGCAACCCCACGCTCCATCACTCCCATGCCCCAATCTTACCTCCTTTTACTTCACGCCACCTCCAATCCCCACACCGCCCCTTCCCGCCCTGTCAAAATCCAGGAAAGACAGGAAGGAAGGAAAGAAGGAAGAAAGAGAAAGGGACGTAAAGAAAAAGGGGGAAGGAAGGAAAGTTAGAGAAAGAAGGAAGAAGAAAAGGAAAGAAAAGGAAAGATGGAAGGAAAGAAAAGAGAGACAGCAGAAGAGAAAGAAAAAGGGGGAAGGAAGGAAAGAGGTAGAGAAGGAAGAAATGAGAGACAGAGGGAGGGAAAGAAAAAGGGGAAAGGAAGTAAGGAGAGAAGGAAAGAAAAAAGAGAATGAAGGAAGGAAAGAGGGAGTGAAGGAAGGGCGAAGATGTAGAGAAAGAGGGAGGGAAGGAAAGAAGGAAAGAGAGAAGGAAGAAAAGAGACCAGAAGAGAAAGAAAAAGGGGGAAGGAAGGAAAGAGATAGAGAAGGAAAGATGGGAGGGAAGGAAGGAGGGAAAGAAGGAGAGAAAGAGGGAAGGTTGGCCACAGCAACACGTGGCAGGTAAAGGTTGTTATTTATGTTATTATTATGCTATTATTCCTATTAGACCCTGGGGGAATGGGAGAGGTGTCAGGTCCCAGAGGCAATGCATTGCATTATTGTTATTGTTATGATGGTGGTGAAATAAAAGGAAATAAAAAGAGAAAGAAGGAAGCAAACAGGGAGGGAAGAAAGGCAAAGGAAGAAAGGGGGAGGGAATGAAGGAAAGAGAGAAGGATGAAACCAAGTAGTGAAAGAAGGAAAGAAAGAAAGAGGTAGAGAAGGAAGAAAGGAGAGAAAGGGGGAGGAAAAGGGGGAAGGAATAGGTAGGTACCTCTCCTTCATAATAGTCCAGATATCTACCTCAACTATGATAAGTTTTACTATAGGCCACAGCAATGCGTGGCAGGGCACAGCTAGTTTAGAATAAAGTTTCTGATTTTGCTTTCAACCCATCTGTGTCTCATCTGGCCTTCTGGAACGCTAGACATGCCAGGCTCCAAACCTGTCGTTCTTGCGGAAGCTGACATCACATAACATCTGAATGCAATGAGGGCAGGGCTCCGCATAAGGTATGCACCATGCTTGGAAAAGTTTATTTTGTTGGACTACAACTCCCTGAATCCCCTTAGTAGCTACCCAACAGTGGTTTGTTCAAATACGGGTGGCCAGAGATCTGGGGAACTGTAATCCAAAATAAGTAACTCTTTTAAGTTGTGGCAATGGGAAGCTGATTGCAGAACTACCAACTAATTTGGGGCTCTGAACCAGGTTTCACAAATATGAGGCAATGAGAACAGATTCTGAACTGCTCCTTCTATTTTATTATTATTATTTAAAGTGGTGGTCCTGTTTTTATCTATTGGCTTAGATCTTGTCTCTTAGTTCTTGTGTCTACATGTAATGAGAAGTTCTAAATGTCCTACTCTATGAGCTCATAAATGTTTCTGCATCCTGGTAAAATTGCTTTAATAACCCTTGATTTTTTATAGAATCTACAGCAGAAATGAACGGAGATGAGAAAACTGTGAGGCTGTTATCCTTCAAGCAAGTAGGTGACTGCCAACAACCTGTCATTAGATAGGGAAGACTTAGGTGCTGAAACCTTGCCTGCTTCTTTTCTTTATTTCTTGTACCATATTCCCCCAAAAGACCACCCAAATTGCAGAAAATTTTCCAGATGCTTAACATCTAAAATAAAGTCAAGTCAATTTTCCTAATGCTGATTTGTTCATTTACTCCAGAGAGTAGTACCTTTGGGGATCTCCTGCTTCAAGTACAACATGATGCACCCCAAAATGTACATATATCTTGTTTTTAAATATCTATGATTTCATCAGTGTGAGTTGCCTATCAACTATGAAGCTCTCAACTCTTTGATTTGTAATTTCTATTGTGAATTTGATGCTTGGTGGCCATCCTTCCCGTGATGACCTCTTCTTACTCTGCTAAACAAGACAATTTCCCTCTGGGATCATACTTAAAATCACAGAACTGGAATAGTGCAATCTAGTTCAACTTCTTGCCATGAAGAAACACACAATCAATTCACCCCCATCAGAAGCCATCCAGCCTCTGCTTAAAAAACTACAGAGAAGGAGACTCCACCAAGGCAGTGTATTACACCCTCCAATAGCTCTTGCCTTTGGGAAGTTCTTCCTAATGTTTAGGTGGACTGTCTTTTCCTGCAATTTGAATATATACCCTACTATGCCAAAATGGGACAGTTTGGGATGAGGAGAAATAAAGAGATACAGAAAGACTTACACTGATGAAATATTTCGCATTTATCTTTAATTTTGAATAATAACACAAAACACAAAAAAATCAATGATTTTGATCATGGAGGGGAAGGAATTCTTATCGAATTTACAGATGATACTGTACTGGGATGTGTAGCTAACATACTGCTATGTAGTTAACATACTGCTACACAGCACTGCTATGTATGAAAAGGACCTTGGGAGTCTGTGCCGGCTGGGTGATACTGCACCTGGTCAAGAAATATCGAACTTGGTAGATCCTGTATGGCCACCACAGAGGGCCAAAACTTAAGCCCTCAAATGCACGACATCACATATAAAGTAGGACACTGGGAATGCCATTTGCAGTCCACATGCACAGATCTCCCACTCACACACTTTCACTGTTGGAGTCTGGATGCAGCCTGTTGTTTACAGGAAGAACATTTTACCACCTTCATGAGGTTGTCCTTGGCAGCCTTAAACAACCATAATTCTTATTCCCATTATTTAGTACTATGAAGGGAAGCTATTAGGTTACATCTCAGAGGAAGGAACCAACCATCTATGAGTATTCCTTGCTTAAGAATACCCTTTGAAATCCATGAGGTTACCATAAGTCAATGCGAGGCTTGAAGACACATGCACATACAAAGAAAAGCAGCAGAGGAAGATGGCAAAGGGCGGCCTATGATCAGAAAAGCTGGAGAATCAATAGTGTTATAACTTCAAAGGCACAGAAGACAAACCAGACTTCCCAAGTGAGTGTGAGGGGGTGGAGAAATGAAATACTCCCAGGGCCTATGCCTTGACCCTCCGTTTTGCTGCCTCTTTGATCTTGGCCGAGGATTCACCAAGCTTTACAAGCATGGATTAACATCAATTGCACACAGCTCGCAGCTCTCTCTCTGGGAAGGTCCCTGTCTAAGCCGACGCTGAGCATTCTTTGTCATTGAACAGCAGCCCAGACAGCAGACTTTCAGCATCAGCATAAGACATCTTTCCACAGTGCGGCACCAATAATTCTGCCAGGGGACTGGCAGAACTGTATTTTGCACTAGGACAGATTTTCAAATTTACATTTTTTATAGACAACATACAACAGCAGAACAGCCTTGACCTTATGGGGAAGACATTATGTTTTATTTTTATTGTATTTTAAGAAGGCAGCTAACCCACAGCATTTCAATTAGCTATTTTAGTGATAATTTTACAGAAAAGCAGTAAAAGAAATCCAGTGAATCAAAATTAGAGACAACAGTTTAATTCAAAACAGCCAATCAGGATGTTTGTATATATAGAGCTGCGGCCAGATCCCAAAGGAGTGCTGGTACAGAGTTTGTTGAACTCCTTTGTTGCAACAGCTTGTTCCTAGCCAGAATTCAATGTGCTGCTCATGACCTATAAAGCCTCATATAGCTAGTTCCAGGTTATCTAAAGGGTTGTATCTTTGAATGTGAGTGCCTCAAGAGCGCCCCTAGGTAAAATCAACTATACTGCAAATACTTTCTTTGTGTAATGGGTTGAGCCGGCCCCTGTCTGTGTACCATCACTTTCACAGATACTTTTGTTGGAAATGCTTGAGAGGGCCTTCCCTACACTCCTCCTAGGACGCTTCTACACAGACAATTGGCATTGGCGCGATCTGACCTCCAAGATTCTAGATCAGCCCCTCATTAAGTCTTGATGGAGACTCCCTCAGCCGCATTGATGGACACTCCCTAAGCTATGATAACCATGGTTTGTCATGGCTGGACAGTCACCTCAGGGACCCCAAATAACTCTTTGTGTCATTTCACTTCCCAGCTGCAACATGGCACCTATTTGTCCTCAAAGCTCTGTCTGACATTAGCCAGAGCACCATCATGCTGAGTGGGATGGTTAAGATTGGAAAGGTCCCCTTGCCCCTATCACCCTGAACATGCTGGTACTCTGCCCTAACATGGGAAGAGAAAGACAACAGGGGGCTGCCATTCCATGTCCACAGGCCACTAGACGAGCCCAGGGAATGTGGGATGGCATTCAAGACAGTTGTGGCTGGTTCCACTTGGGAACTGACCCAACTGTCCCTAAGTTGGGGGACAACCCAAATCCCGGGCCAGGATTCAGGCTTTTCCCCAACTTAGGTTGACCAGGGGCAAGGCTGCATCAAAGGGAGGTTAGGATGGCTTTTCTTTTGCTGTCTTTTTGGTGACATGTGAAACCACTATTTCAGCAAATCTCCAGGAATTAAATGTTGTTAAGAGAAGAATGTTGTGGGGCTGTCGAGTTCTTAATCTTTCAACCTTTTAAATAAATCTCTTTATTATTTTAAATAGTTTTAGTTCTGTAGTTAGTTAATATTACTTTAATCTTAACTTTTGTGCATATGAAAAATCTACATGTTTTCATTGTAATTTTCTCTTTTGTAAGTTGTCTTGAACACTAGTCTTGGGAAAAGGCAGGGTTTAAACAAATCTGTGTGGCTGGCTAGCTGGGTGAGTGCTCATCAAAAAGACAGGAAAAATCCAAACCCAATTTTAAAGGAGTTAAAGAAATGAAACACATCAGTTTCCCCAAATGTAGTAGAAGAATGAAGCAGTTGATTATTAGGGAAATAGTTAATAATTAAAAAGACCCAAGGAGAATACACTAATTGTTGCTGCTGTGTGTTATCAAGTAGTAATTTCTGACTTGTCACAACCCTAAGGCAAACATATTATGAAATTTTATTGGAAGAATTTGCTTAGAGGGGGTTTGCCTTTATCTTCCTATGAAGCAGAGAGAATATGGCTTGCCCATGCTCACCCAGTAGGTTTCCATGGTCAAGCAGAGATTTGAACTCTGATTACCATTAAATGGTAAATCAACATGTAACAGAATTCAAGCCAATTTTGTTTAAATCCAGCAATAATACAGACATAATTCTGAATATAATGAACAATCTAGAAAAAAGTGAGTCCTATCTCCTGGCAACCAGTAGGACAAGATTTACTCTCTAATCCAGTCGTTCTCAACCTGGGGTCCCCAGATGTTTTTTGCCTACAACTCCCAGATATCCCAGCCAGTTTACCAGCTGTTAGGATTTCTGAGAGTTGAAGACCAAAAACATCTGGGGAACCCAGGTTGAGAACCACTGCTCGAATCAGACAAGATGGTTTTAGCATCATAGGATGCTTTCACCCCATCTGGGGAATGGAGACCGATGCTGGACATCACACTACGTCATGTGAGTTCCAGCATAGGTCTCGCTCCCAACCAGGGTGAAAACATTGTCGGATGCTTCCACCCCAACATGGGGAAAGCATCACAGACAGGGAGCAGTGCACACGCTGATAGATTAACCGTGCTGCTCCCTCTTTTCTCGCAGAAGCCCGGAGAAGCTGGATGCTGTGCCTGGGATTTCCGATGAGGTCCTCATTCATCTTGCACTTCCCTTTGCAATTCTTCATGATCTACAGAGTATTTAATCCAAATTAGTTAAGAGTCCCTTAGTAAAATACAATATATTGTTCTTTGGCTTGAAAACATTTGCAAATGACATAAAGCAACCTGAAATAAAGTGTTACCACAAACATGTTTCCAAAAGGTTTCTTAGACAGTGAATTTGAGACTTGCCTTACTTTCTGCCACCTTCTTTGACACACAAGGTTACATGAGTTTCTGGCTTTCCTTTCCCTCTTCTTAAACCCCAATTTCTTTTTTGTTTCGTCTATTACATTGGAGGCTTCAGGGCACTGACTGTCATGCCTTCTTTGCATGATTGATATTGGAAAGCCAGTTTATTGCAGTAATTTGAGTGTTGGACTTCAAGTCTGAAAAGCACAGCCTCAATTATTCACTCAGTCTGACCATTGAACTATGATTCCATGAAAAACCAATGGATGATCTTGAATGAGTTACATACTCTCAGCTCCAGCAAAAAATGTGATAGGAAGCAATTTGAAGGCACATAACAACAGCTGCTTCAAGAAGCAGCAAGTTGTTGTTGTTATTTTTGTTGTTATACTTGCAAATAAAATTGACTATTTACTATTCTTCCCTCTATGTTGGCAGGCTATGTGATCCAGATGCAGCAAAGAAGGTTCTGGATCCACCAGAGTTTTGAACTCATGGTCAAATGGATCACATCTATCTATTCTTCTTTCATATTCTGTGAAAACAAACACATGGAATCTGGCACTGCTCCTGTTTCTACTTAGCTTGATCTCTGGATAAACTTACATTCTCATTCCTCTTAAAGCATGCTATTATTTTATCTCATAATAACAAATTGTTTTCCAAGTGGCAGGCTAAAAGGGACAACCACATGGTCCACTTTCAGACCCAGGTCACCTGGGCACAGAGCCAGAATCTATTTTCAACTCCAGGGTTTAGCCTGGAATGTGTCTAAACCTTTGATAAGGAACTAGGCTTCTGAACATGTGCAAAGTACTTTTTGCATTCATTTCCCCTGTAATGCAAATATCACCCATCTAGAGTTCAGGGGAGAAGGCTTTCAGGTCAGGAGAGTGAGCAATGCAGTGGCTTCAGGCAGCAGAATTGTAAGTGCTGTGAATAGATAGCCAATAATACGTTCTTTACATTGGTGGTATTGCATTTTATTAGCAGAAATAGGATTGGTGTTGGTGGGATTTTCTGCTCCTGGTGCCAATTTAGCACAGATAGATTGGTGAATGATACATCTTAGGTTGGGCAGATTCAAAAATACCTTTGCCTGTGCAAACATGTAGTTACAGGTAGGAGCAAAATGATATATTTGCTCCTTTAATTAAGAATTTTACCCCCACCCCCAAAATAAAATATTCACTAGGTCTCAAAATTTCTACATTGCAGAGAATGCAACACTGAAAACCATTCAACCTAGAACTCTATATTTACTGTGTTCCCATTCCCTTGGTAACTTTGGCTGTTCCTTCCCACTGAATGGTCAAACTCTGGCTGAGAACTTGCTTCAGATGCATAGCTATGATGTTGTGGTGATAATAAATCTAGCGATCCAACCCCTGAAATCATCACATTGCCACTTGTAGGGAAGTGGGGATGAATGTGTCAACCTTCAGCATGCTGCTCAGAAACTTTTCCCTGGATTTTAAGATGGATTGGAGAGGGCATTTATAATTGTAGCAATAGCTCTGTTGTAGTCAATACCAAATACCTACAAGATCATGTTTCTAAATGAAATTTTATGTTACAACAATGATACAAATCTGGGGACTGAAGGAAAAAATAATGAAAGGCAGAATTCCTATTTTTGGGGAGAACTCTTATTTTGTCCTCCCCTCCACAGTTGCACTTTGCTTGGCCCTGCTGTAGCCTCAGTAGGTTGTCTTTTAGAAAAGGAGCTACAAAGTAAGTGCAATAATTCTCTTATCTGTTTATTATATCCAGAGGGAGGGAGAAACAGGAAATATTGCAAAACTTTCAAAACAGAACATTTAAAAAATGACTGTCTCACTGTGCAGAATATGTCCTGGTATCCAGGCGTGTGACTCCTTTGAACGTTTGTTTGCTTTGTGGATAAACAATCTATCCAGATCTCCAGGAAGAACCACTGGACAGGCAGCAAATAGCTCACTATTTGTAAGCTGGGAAAGGACTGCAAACAGCTCAGTTAGAAATAACTTGCTGTTTGACAGCGGCTGAAACAAAGTCACTAGGTCCTGTTTATACCAGGCTGTTCAGACAGGAAAGACTGGAAGAGGTGACATTACGTACCATGGCTAAATCTATCTCAGAAAATCCCGGCACAGGATGCATACAGAATAGCTTTTGTGATATTTGTACTGTGTTGGAAATTTAGGTCTTGTGCATCTATGTTTCCTTTTGACTCTACTCCCTCATCCTTTTTGCTTCATGACTTTTCATGGTTTAATAGCAATAGAAAGAATAGTAATTATCATTCATTTCCTTGCTGAACAATAGGTTTATCTAACTACCCTTCCCCCACATTAAAAAACAGATTTCTTTGCAAAAAAAAACATGTCTAGAAACAGCAGTTTTGTGCACAAAATGACACTTTGTTTAAAAAAAAATCATGAGAAACCCATACACTTTCCCTGCAAAAATTATACTTTATGTACAAAATTATGTTTTACATTTTTTAAATGTACTGCATTCAAAATACAATCTTTTAACTACAAAATAAAGGAAAGAGTGTTGTTCTTGTTGTTGTTATTTACACAAGTTTATGCAAAAAGCAATTCCAAAGATAGATGAGCTATTTATGCAAAAGCTATGGGATACTGGCAAGGGTAAGAAAAACACCATACATACACACACATGTGCAAAAAGCATAAGAGGCATCCTGTATTGTAATTGTAGGTTTGCAACCTAGCATTATAAATCTGTTAACTGGTCCAGATACAATAGCATTTCTCAATCTGGGGGTCAGGACCCCTGGGGGAGTCACAGGGGTGTCGGAGGAGTCGTCCATGACCATCAGAAAACAGTATTTTCTGTTGGTCATGGGGGTTCTGTGTGGAAAGTTTGGCCAAATTTTATTGTTGGTGGTGTTCAGAATGCTCTTTGATTGTAGGTGAATTATAAATCCCAGCAACTACAACTCCCAAATGTCAAGATTTATTTTTCCCAGACTCCACCAGGGTTCACACTTGGGTTTATTGCGTATTCATGCCAAGTTTGGTCCATATCCACCATTGTTTGAGTCCACAGTGTTCTGTGGATGTAGGTGAACTACAACTCCAAAACTCAAGGCCATTGCCCACCAAACCTTTCCAGTATTTTCTATTGGTCATGGGAGTTCTGTGTGCCAAGTTTGGTTCCATTCCATCGTTGGCAAAGTTCACTTTCTCCCAGCCAATCACAAAGGTTCTCCACATTTCCCTGCAAGCTGCTCCTAAGTTCCGCCTCCTCTAGGAAATGAGTACTCTAAGATGTCTGCCTCCATACACCACCTCACAAAGTGGCTGCCGAAATACTTGGGCCTACTTCCTAAGCTTTTCCCTGGCCTAAAAGGTAGTCAATTCATCACACATGACTTCCAGATATTACTGGATTACAACTCTCATTATCCCTCATTCTTACCTGTTCTAGTCAAGATTGGAATTACACTACCAGCAATATGTTGAAGGCTAAACCTTGCCTATTTCTGCCTTCAGTTGCTTTATTTATTTCACGCATTTCTACCCCGCCCTTCTCAACCCCCGAGGGGGGACTCAGGGCAGCTTACAAAAGGCACAATTTGATGCCAACATAAACATAACAATGGATAAAACATGTAAACAGTAATTATAACTCTATACTGCCCTATATCCCAGGATCTGATCCCAAATTATTTGCTTTAAATTGGATTATATGAGTCTCCACTGCCAGATAATCTGGAATAAACAGATAATCTGGGTTCAGATCCTGGGATATAGGGGCAGTGTGGAAGGGGCTGGAGATATCAAGTACCAAATAAGGCCCCTTCTACACTACCATATAATCCAGTTCTAAACAGATAATCTGGATTTTATAAGGCAGTGTAGAAGGGACCTCAGTCATGAAATAAGGCAAATAAGCTTAATTTAAGATAACAGAGTTGCCAGCTATAACACAAACAATGTCAGGTCTGAGCAGAGGCGGCCCTAGGTAATTTTCAATGGCAAGCAAAGAGTATTTTGGTGCCCCCCCCCCCCAACCAATCATTGATATATATTTTCTGTTTGTCATGGGAGTTTTGTGTGCCATATTTGGTTCAATTCCACCATTGGTGGAGTTCAGAATGCTCTTTGATTGTAGGTGAACTATACATCCCAGTAACTACAACTCACATATATCAAGGTCTATTTTTACCCAAGAGCGCCTCAAGAGCACCCCTGGGCAAAATCAACTATACTGCAAAGGCTTACTTTGAGTAATGGGTTAAGCCGCCCCTGGGTCTGAGTGCACAATACATTTATAGATAAAACAATTCAAATGCTTTATGGACTTTCATCCCATTTGTCAATCCTACATCAGTCCCTCCTGGAATGATCTTTCTCCGATTAGAGCTGAAACCAAAACGTTTCTATCACCCCTTCAATCTATTCTTTTATTAGAACAGTCTTGGAACTGGGTTGGCAATAATACTAAATTGGCCAGGCTTGGATGAGCATTTATTAACTAATGAGAGCAATATATAGCAGCCCCCAATTGCTGCAAGCCATTATCAGCATGTTCAAAGCGTAACAACACCCATCATTCAGAATACCTGTGCATAACTATTACAAACAAGTACACAGTAGAAATGAAGAAATGAAGGATAATAAAACTGGGCAAGTCTCAAATAAGTGTTAGGTCTGCATGGGTGGAGCTGGAGTTGAGTAAGTTATCCGTTGGGTGATTACAGCCAAGGGAAACCTATTGCCGCGTCCAACAGTCTTCCTGTCTGGTATTCCCTTGTACATGCTCTATATCATGCTTACCGGACAGACTTCCAGACAGCCTTGTTTGTTTCATTTCCTGTGTTGCGTTTACAGTGTTCCCTTTCTCTCTTGATGTGTATGTGCTCCTTCTCTTGTTTCTAGGAACAGATTTTAAGGCCTCCTTGTTCCACAGAAAAAAATGGGCCAAGAGGCTTTTAAATTGTAAATTGCATTGGGAACAAAATGTTCATTTGGAAATGTTCCATTTGTTGTGACAAGACCTTCATTTGCGAAGACATGTGCAAATGAATAATGGCAAACACCATGACAGCAGAAGGGTCAAGACTCAGGTCTGTTGAATAGATTGGGACAATGTCACCAGCTCAGGCTTGGACATTGATTGTTTTTCTGTTTTAATCTTTAGAGACACAAAAGCAGAACAGTTCAATCTATTCACCTTGTTTTGTACATGGACAAACAATTGTAGCTCAAGCAGAAACTTAAAAGTATTATACAAGAGCAGGGAGTGTACAATAACACCCCCTTCACCTTAACTAGATTGTAGATCAGGCTACCTTTTTCTTCTTTCTTAAAATATATTATGGTCAACAATCTAGATTTAAAGACTACCAGTCTTTCTTGGTTAGGGGTTGCTTTCAGAATGGAATTGCTTTTGCTTTAGGAACAAACCTACAGCAATAGCAACAGCATTTTTTTTACTTTTCTTCCTTTCTCTGACATACATATCTATTTATATCTATCTATCTATCTATCTATCTATCTATCTATCTATCTATCTATATCTATGTCTATCTATCTATATATATATGTTTATATATATATCTATATATATATATTTATCTCTCTCTCTCTCTCTCTCTCTCTATATATATATATATATAGTGTCAGGAGCAACTTGAGAGACAGGAAGTCACTTCTGGTGTGAGAGAATTGGCTGTCTGCAAGGACGTTGCCCAGGGGACACCCAAATGTTTTGATGTTTTACCATCCTTGTGGGAGGCTTCTCTCATGTCCCCGTATGGAGAGCTGGAGCTGACAGAGGGAGCTCATCTGTACTCTCCTTGGATTCGAACCTCTGACCTGTCAGTCTTCAGTCCTGCCAACACAAAGGTTTAACCCGTTGCACCACTTCTCTATTGTATATAGTTTTGAAAAGGCACTGTTTTAAGATGATCCCTCACTGATCCTAAGAAGCCAGAATGGAAAACTTGTGGTCATCCAGAGACTGATGGGGTGCAGCACACAGCATTCCCCAGCTAGGGCTGATGAGAGATATAGTTCAGCAGCATTTATAAGAATCATATATGGCCCAACCCTGACATAGAGACCTAAATCCACTATAATGAGCTCTCCTCCACAAATAATCTGTCTCTTTTGTATCTCGCCTGAGTTTTTAATCTGTTTTTAACCAGCTTTTCTTTTATCCATTACATGTAGCTTGCCCATGTTATTGTGATTGTGCTTATTGTAATCTTATATTGCTATGTTGTCATTTGTTTTATGTAATTGCATTATTATTGTTCATTATTTGCATTTTCGGTTTTATTTTATGTAATTGTTGTTTTGGGCTTGGCCTCATATAAGCTGCACCGAGTCCCCATCGGGGAGATGGTGGCAGGGTACAAATAAAGATTATTATTATTATTATTATTATTATTATTAATCTTACATCATCATCAGAATATAAACATCTGCTTATGAAGTTATATGACATTGAACAACATTTTGTGTCTCGAATGTTAGCCCTATTTTTGTGTATATTTGACCTGCTGATTCCAAAAATGGCACCAGATTTCTCCTACCAGCTCTAGTTTTAGGGATACATAACATATGACATATAGTAGTCTTCATCTGCTTGCCCACAGAAAAATATCATAGTTGTTTAAAAAAATTCTCCCATCTTCATATGTCGCCAACAGAACTCTAGCAAAAGTATCCAATAAGGTCTAAAGAGAAGCAAATTCCTATCTCAATTCAGCCATTAATCATACTAGATAAACTGGGATTAGCTGGATCTGGTTTGGAGACTGTAAAGAGAACATGATAAGCAGCAAATTATACTCAAAATGCTGGGTAAAGCCTAAAATGTCCTAGAATACTACAGAAAGACCCTTGTAATTGTGGAAACATACCCATGTTCCACTTACCCACGCTCCAGGAGAAATGGTCTCTCTAAGAATTAACTAAATCCTCCAGACAATTTTATGTAATGCTTTGCCTGGAAGTCACTATTGAATATCACCAGAGGACACAGGCAATTCCTAGAGAAGAGTCTTCTAATGGAATCTCTAGGTATTCCAGCTCAACTCAGCTCTATTGTATGTTAGGACCAGAAATCATGTAATTAAATTGCATTTATTCATATTTGTGGTTTCAGGCAGTCCAGCCAGGACGATATTCCCCATGGTTGGTGGTTCATGGGTGAGGGGAGGGGATGGCGTTGGTAGACACATCTATTTGTATTATGTGTACATGATGCATTTCTTTTTCCCCCCTTTACATTCTGTATACATAGAAATTACATGCCAGGTGGTGGGGAGGAGGAGCAAAGTTGCTTCTGTCCCCTCACACACACAGCTTCTGGTACGTCATTTCTACGTGCCAGAAGGATGGCAGCTTAATGGCAACCCAGTAAGTTTTCAAAAAATGTTAAGGCTTGTTTGGGGGGGCTTCTGGGTGCCTGGCAGTTACTGGGATGACATCTAAATGCCCCCCAGGAAAGCCAGGTTTTGGGGAGGGGGTTGGACCCAAATCTGTGCCAAAGCGAGTTTTTAAACCCATTTTGGCACAGATTTGGGTGCTGTCTGGAAGCGCCCTCAGGCCGCATCTACATTGCAATATAAAATCCAGATTGCCTGCTTTGAACTGGGTTATATGGCAGTATGGACTAACATAATCCAGTTCAAAGCAAATTATCTGGATTTTATATGGCAGTGTAGATGGGGCCTCAGTAGGGATATATATATGGGCATTTTCATAAATTTCAGAGCACTTCTGCTTCAGAACGTTGGAGGGCAGCAGCTTTCACGCAAGGAGCATCTATTCATTATCCTGTGGCAGTCCATGACCATAAGATAATGTGTAAATGCTACTTAATGAGTGAACCACCATTCTATTCCCGCCCCTCAAACTATTTACATGGCATAATTTGTTATCACTGCTGAGGAAAATAAGAGCCTCAGGCAAATTACATTCTGCTAATATCAGCTGAAAGTTAACAGCTGCAATACAAACCAACAATTTATTGGCTTGGCTGCTGACTCATCCTGCATTCTGAAATGATTTCAACCCCAGGCATCAACAAACAAGTTCGCTGCCTTCTCTTGCCTATAAGAACAATGTGTTGTTGACCAGATTGGCTTGATTTAATTTTTAGTTTGAAAGGGAAAGTGTTTTGAAGAAACAGGCAAACAAAACGTTTTTCTCTAGCACCCACAACAATCACAGGGCAGATCATAACACTACTACAAAGAGGGAAAGTTTCAGGTTAAAAGCCAAGGGTTTTTTTGTCATGTCAGGAGTGACCTGAGAAACTGCAAGTTGCTTCTGGTGTGAGAGAATTGGCCATCTGCAGGGACGTTGCCCAGGGGACGCCCGGATGATTTGATGTTTTATCATCCTTGTGGGAGGCTTCTCTCATGTCCCCACATGAGGAGCTGGAGCTGATAGAGGGAGCTCATCCACTCATCCACCTCTGAGCGAAGAAAGATAGATGCTTTTGAACTGTGGTGTTGGAGGAAAGTTCTGAGAGTGCCTTGGACCGCGAGAAGATCCAACCAGTCCATACTTCAGGAAATAAAGCCCGGCTGCTCATTAGAGGGAAGGAGATTAGAGGCAAGGATGGAGTATTTTGGCCACATCATGAGAAGACAGGAAAGCTTAGAGATGACAATGATGCTGGGGAAAATGAAAGGAAAAAGGAAGAGGGGCCAACCAAGGGCAAGATGGATGGATGGTATCCTTGAAGTGACTGGCTTGAATGAGCTGGGGGTGGTGACGGCCGACAGGGAGCTCTGGCGTGGGCTGGTCCAGGAAGTCATGAAGAGTCAGAAGTGACTGAATGAATGAATAAAAAAAGTTGACCTTGGTTTTTGGGGTTGATTTTTTGAGTAAAATTTCTAGACTTATGCAAGGAGATTCCATCTGAACATGAGGAAGGACTTCCTGACTGTGAGAGCCATTCAGCAGTGGAACTCTCTGCCCCAGAGTACGGTGGAGTCTCCTTTGGAGGTTTTTAAACAGAGGCTAGATGACCATCTGTCAGGGGTGCTTTGAATGCAATATTCCTGCTTCTTGGCTGGGGGTTGGACTGGATGGCCCATAAGGTCTCTTTCAACTCTAGGATTCTATGATTCTATGTAATCATATACAGCTTTAATGCAAATGTCTGTCTTTTAGACAAGAGAGACAGCTGATTCAAGAAGGGCAAGTGGCAATTTCCTACATTTTGTGAAAACTGAAGAGCAGTGAAAATTTGCACTCAATTCCAGCGAACCATACATATTTTCACACAAGAGGGTTTCCAGGCGGTTCTAAGCTCTTGGATTTTCTTTGGTCAAGCTTTGCTTTGGTCAACTTTTGTTTTCGGCTTCAGGTCATAGAATCCCTTGTCATTTCTCATGTTGCCTGAAGCTTGGGTATTTTACCCACAGAATGGATTTTCAGTAATACAGAGAGGCTCAAATAAAAATAAAACCATATGAAACTCTAAAGTGATTGAAATGAGTGATGATACCATTTAGATGTGTTTGAGAAAGGGCAATGGCACAGTAAAATTATGGGATGTGTGTACATAATATTATTTGCTGATGAAATCTTGAGTAGAATTTTGGGAGATTAAATGTCTTTAGCATAAATAAGTATGGTCTTTTCTTTCCATATTATGACCGGGTGCTTATTTTTGTTTGTTGCGTGTATACGCTCAGAAAATTCCCAAATATTGCCATAAGCAGAGGGTTGTTTGTTTTTTCAAAAAAAAGTGTATGCTGCGGGCAGGCCCATATTTTTACTGGGCACTAGACCAAGACATTTTTGCTAGCAGACAGCTGTCTCATTAAGGTGTTTTTCATCTTGCTGCATTGTTTCTCTTGGCCGTCTAGAACTCTAAATTTAGAAGCGTCTGTAAACCCACCCCTAAATCATTAGTTCAACGTAACACCCCCTCCTTTATTTGATAATACTTGGATGTTTCATATTCCCACATAGATGTCCCAGAAAGGATTTCCAGAATATTTCACAATTCAGTTGTCTGCACACAGAACAGCAAATTTTGTCACTAAAAAAGACTCCGTATGGAAAATGCATGTCTAATTCATAGAAAGATTTAGGATTATTCTGTTGATCTATTTCTGAAGAAACATAACCAGGACTAAGTTGCACATAAAGTCAGTTTTGGACTAAGGCCTGTCTGTTAGTTTGACAGTAGGCATGTGCATTGCAGTTGAACCTCGATCCGTTTCTGCTGGCTATATTCTGGTAGACCCTTGTATCCATTTTCACGCATCTCCCAAAAATGGGTGGGTAACCTGAAAAATATGGCTAGATCTGGCCCATTGGCGGCAATGGGGAACTTACGTGGCTCTGTTTTCCATTCCTGGGATCCTTCCCTTCAAGGGAGTCTGGGTTTCAACAGTGGGGTTAAGGAAGCAGACACAACTTACGTAAGACACGTCATAGCATTCTTCTAATCCAATTGGCCTAACAGGCAGGGCTCACAGGGAAACCCCATGCATGCAGCTCATGACAGCCTCTTTGCATGCTGCATGATGCTGAATTAGGGGAGGAGGATCTGTTTATTGGCTGCCACCTGATCCCGTAATGGATGAAAAATTGTGGCAGCTGGGTCCTTGCCAATACGGCCATCCGACCAAGCCAAACAAGCTGGATTGGCTGAAGGAAAATGGCTTATTTTTTATTTCGTATTAAAAGCATTGCATAAATTAGTATATTTTTTGATCAAAAATGGGCAACAGCATTGTCTGTAGCCTCCAACAATTCTTCCTCTGTTCATGAGGCAGGGCACAGTGGACAAGCATACATATACAGAGTTGTTTGTTCTGCTCCACAGTCACACAAGGTGGGGGATTCTTTTGGATAGTGTCATTTTGCCAGGTTGTCTTTTAATCTGCCCACTGCTTCTGAGTCTGTTCAGGGACTTCCAAGTTGCCCATTCTTGGTTTGCCCCTGGAGGAAGACCCTCGTGGGGGGCCATCAAATTGAGATTTCCTGGTTTAGCTGCCCAGAGAGATACTCTTGCTGTTGCTGGGGAGGAGTGGTGGTTCTCATGAAGCTTTCATGAAGCTGGGAGGAAGCTGATAGCCATGCAGTGGATGGCTTTCACAGTGTTCAATCTTATTTCTCTCACAGTTAGCAGCAACTTCCTGTCACAGGAAAAAGGCTAAAATGGATCCACACACGTCTTTTTGATAGTACTTTCTTCCTCTCCCATCCCTTTGCTCCCTCTGAAGTAAAAGCCTCTGAAGTACCTGGCAGATTTCAGTGTTGCTTTAATCATTTTACACCTGGCTACAGTGCCATAGCTTCTCCAGTCCTGATCTCTTCCCACAAGACATAGGTATATGGTTCAGTCTAGAATAAATCCACATGCAGAACTACTACACTATTATGAGCCAGACAGAGTTCATGCCAATTGGCAACTAAAACTGGGGACACAGGAGTCTAGGAATCATGTTAGCTTTGGTGGTAAATGAGCTCATCTGCTTTGGGTTTAGTTTGGACTTTCAAAGTATTTATTTATTTATTTGCTATATACCCGCAGGCGACTCAAGGTGGTTTACAAGGCAACAATTCAATGCTCACAATATCATAAATATAATTTAAAACATTAATATATAATATAAATCCACAACAGAATCAATACAAACATAAATCATTAGCGTCTTCTTGTTAAAACATTGTCTAGTCCCATCGTATAGTCGTTCCAGAACGATCCAAAGTTCTGATCTCAGTTGTAAAATGAAAGGGTTCAGCACTTTGAATAGCTCCTTTAAAGTCTTTCAACACCTTCAGTTCCCTACTCATGTGACAACTGCCAATCACCAGTGTGGTGCCTGGTAATCCATATGTCATTGTATTCATCAGACTCCCATACAAAAACCCTTGCCTGATTTCACTTAGCTCTTTCTTCATGGAAAGGGTGGCATTAGATCATTTTGATCCTTGCTACTCACTAAAAATGGCACTCAAAGCACCTAATCAGTTTAACCCCAAACAAATCAAGCTAAAAAAACCATTAAAGCAATATTAAGTGCTCTTTCCAATGTTAAATGTTAGTTATCTGCTGTTAATCACTCAGGGATCTACCAGTAGCATCTGATCTAATTTCTGCCCAGTATTGGGTTAAGGCACAATGTTCCATTCTAAACAATTCTAAAAACACAATTTCCCATGTGTTTATTCAAAAGTGAATCCTGCTGAGCTGAGTGCAGTTTGTTCTTAAATAAACTACCTCAGGGTTACAGTGAAAGTCAAAACAGATTCAAATGAAGAGAACAGTATTTATTCATTAAACAGATATTGGTCTTTACTGCCAAAAGAGAGACTCAACATGTCCATCAGTAATAAAACCCAAAGAAAAACAAATACAATAAAACATGATAGTAGATTCAAAGCACAATTAAGACATACCAATTAAAATTAAGAAATAACAATACCCAAACAGTTGAATCCTTAAATTAGCTTTTTGGCATTTGTTGTTGTTAACCGCCACCAAGTCCACTTTTATGTATGGGCTTATGAATGAGAGAACTCCAAATCGCCCTATTATCAAGACTTCTGCTCATATCTTGCAAGCTCAGGGCCACAGCTTCTTGTATTGAATCTATCAGTCTGGAATGCAGTCCTCCTCTTTTCCTATTGCTCTCCACCCTAACAAGCATTACTGTCTTTTCTAATAAGTCAGCTCTTCTCATGATATGGCCAAAGTTTGACAGCCTCAGTTTAGTCCTCTAGGTTTCAAGAAAGAGTTCAGGCCTGATCTGTTATACAGTCTACAATATCCACAGAACTCTTCTCCAATTCTAAATCTCAACTGAGTGCATTTTCTTCCCACCAGCTTCCCCCCACCAACTATTCAGCATTCACAACAATATGTAGGAATTGGGAATGAAATGTCATGGGCAATAAACTAAAATCTGAAGGGGCATAATAGCCCAGCCTACTCAGAAGTTAATCAAATGGTGTCCAACAGAGCATTTACATTAGTAAGTGAGTATAGGATACCAGCCTAAGACTGGCTAGATCAAGGCCAGTAAAAGTGCATCTCAAGGCATACATGCACAACCCTAGCCCAAATATGCAGCTTTTGAACCCCCCAAAGCAATCATCATAGTCCCCCAAGTCCCTCACCACCACCACCACCCAATTAATTGTTTTATTGATGTTGAGGCTTCTAAAGATGGCTCAAAACCATGTTCAGATACAATGAGTTTTTTCTTACGTGGGCATGTATGTGCTTTTATGTTGCCTGTTAATTTATGGTGACTCAACACATTTCATAGGATTTTCTTAGTCACAAATAGAGGTGATTTTGTCAGTTCCTCCCTCTGAAATAGAGCCAACAACATCTGATCTTTGTTGGCAGTCTCCCATCCAAGTACTAAAAAACTAAGTACAATCAAGTACTCAGTTTCCTCAAAGTCCTCAGCTTGGATTGCTACCAAAACAAGATGGCTTGTATGACTGATTGCACACCATGTATTAAGTACAAATTCTGCTATCTTTTCATATCTGTTTAACTTGAAAGATCAGACAGGATCTGGAGGCTTTAAGATATTTAGGGCCCTTCCAGACAGGTCCCAAAATGTGGTAAACCTTGCTTTGTCTCAAATCAAATAGATGCCTTATTAGATTTGGGCTTTCCTGGAAGGCCCAGGCCTAATGGGGTATTGGGCCTATGGGGACTCATCCCTGGGTAGTTCCAGGACTACAAGGAACTACCTGAGGGTGAGTCCCCATTTCCCATCTAACTTCTTCAGGCTTCCAAAAGTCCAGAAGAGCAAGATAGTGCCTATCCCCTCCTAACCCTAACTAATACCCCCCAAAAGCTCTTAAAAGAAGGAAAAACTTATCGGGCCACTTATCCTGCTGGAGTCCTCCTGGCACATAGAAATGAAACCTGGGGGAGGGGGGGGGACAATTTTGCTCATTTCCTGGCATCTCATTTCTACATGCCATGAGGACCCCAGCAGTACCTTAATGGTAACTCAGTATGTTATTTCTTCCTTTAAGAGCTTTTGGGGGAGGGGTTAGGGTTAGGGGTTGGATGGTCCCATGCCATCCCGATAACCACCAGGACACCCCCTAAGAAAACCCAGGTTTTGGGGGGAGGTATGGGGACAAAAACTCACACCACTTCATTGTGGGGTTTTCTCCCTCTCAAGAATCGCCCCCAGTTCCCCTTCCCAAATATCCCAACATCCTTCCCCAAAATCCATTTTCCATCTGTTTTCCAACCAAAAATTAGGTCTGGAGGTGACATGACATTATCCCACTTGTGCTGGGATATGCCTGTAAAGTCAATAGAGAGGGTATGAAAACTGGCCTGTGGATTTTATGGATTTTAGTATTTCTATGGATTTTAGTGGGATTTATTTTTGAGTAGATATTCATAGAATGGCAGTATTAAGTATTATTTAACAAGCATTATTAAGCTAAAGATCTGCCCAGTTTTGCCCCAAACATGTCCAAGGCTGCTAGCTTTCAAAGTTCCAAACCTTCTGACTGCACCCTGGTTGCGTACCTATGACTGATTGTATTTGATATCCAATGTCTGCTGGATCTTACTCATAACCGTGAATTCTGTTTTACAAGCCACTTTTCCATTGCTTTCCAGAGCTTCAGAACATGTGCCTGAAATATGAATGTTGGGAACTTTCCCAATTTCACATCCCATGGGGATAGCCTTTATTTACAAAATGAGAAGTGTTGAAAGATTCACTTGGTAGCAGGGCTGTTAAGTCAATTTGAAGACAAAAGAATTGTGTAGCTCAAGGCTCCAGTTCCTCTATGGAAATTGCTTATAATATAACCATTCTATGTAAGACTCCCTAACAGGAGAGCCAGTGCCAAAAATAGTGGGTCTGTGGCTTGGTTGAAATCATATCTCTATCCCGTGTAAAGAAATTTGCTTTAATAGTATTAAATGTATAGTTTTATTTTGAAAAGATTAACAAAAACACAGATTATTTTGTCCTATGGCTCTGAGAATCCCTCAGCCTTCATGTCAGCTATGTTGGCTGGTGGATTCTGGGTGTTATCGGGCACATTCTCGCTGCACAATTATAGTCCTGTTATTTCACTGTAAATGTCACAGAGATTTATCACATCAGACTGTTGTCTTGCAACCGTCATGCATGGATACAATTACTTCCATACCTTCTCTCCAATAGTGCTATGGCCCTGCCTTGGTGGTGCACGTTTCTACATTAGTCTTCTGCATTACTTAGCTTGACCACATCTTCCTGCCAGTGTAATCTTACACAATGCATGCATTGCATGCTGTTATTTTTTTCTTTGTATACCACAATTACACAACTGTACTGTTTCAATGCTTCCTGGAAATGGAGGGCACTGCTCTAATTGCATAACTGCAGCATGCTGGTGATCCTCCCTCCCTCAGTGCCATTATACAATTACAGCAAACCAATTTTTAAAAGTGGTAAAGGAATAAAAGCAATGTGACTTCATTCTGCTTGGGGACAGAGAAGGAGCAAGATGACAACCATGCCCATTCGAACCGTATGACTGTCAAAATATTAATGCTGCATCAGAACAAAACAATCCCACTAGAAACTGCTGTTGAACAGCAGTGACATTGAAGTCATTGATGAGTTTTCTCAGCCATAGAAAGATGCTGTCCAATAGCAATGCAAATGCAATGCAACAATAAGACAGCCATGAGACTATGGGAAAAGAAAAGATCAAACATGGATAACCCAGTGCAATCATTTAACAAACGTATCACGTTATATAGTCCATAGTCCATAGGAATGGTAGCCTAGGGAGGCATTAAAGTGTTCTGGCTGCAGTTCGCTCCCTAAATTGACATCTGAAGGATTCCATATGAAGGAACCGTGGCTGTTGGAGTGAAATAAAAGCACTGTACTTACCTAGTTCAAATGTAGTCCATAGCTCGCAAAAGAAAGCTTAACATTCTCAAGCTTTGTTCATAGTGAACAATTCTCCATATGTTGTTGGACATGTTTGTACATCTTTTATCTTCAACTTCCAGGGTTCATTGCCATAGGCAATGGTGATGGGGGATGGCAACTGATGCTAGAAGCTGTAATTCAACAATATCTGAAGTGTCACACAAATCCCAATATTGATCTAGAACAGGGGTTCTCAAACCTTTTCAGCCGTGGAGCCCTTTTTGAAGCAAAAGTTTCTTGTGGGGCCCCAAGAAATGTTTATATTATATTATACTATACTATACTATACTATACTATACTATTTGTTGTTGTTCATTCGTTCAGTCGTCTCCGACTCTTCGTGACCTCATGGACCAGCCCACGCCAGAGCTCCCTGTCGGCCGTCACCACCCCCAGCTCCCTCAAGGTCAGTCCAGTCACTTCAAGGATGCCATCCATCCATCTTGCCCTTGGTCGGCCCCTCTTCCTTTTGCCTTCCACTTTCCCCAGCATAATTGTCTTCTCTAGGCTTTCCTGTCTCCTCATGATGTGGCCAAAGTACTTCAGCTTTGTCTCCAGTATCTTTCCCTCCAGTGAGCAGTCGGGCTTTATTTCCTGGAGGATGGACTGGTTGGATCTTCTCGCAGTCCAAGGCACTCTCAGAACTTTCCTCCAACACCACAGCTCAAAAGCATCTATCTTCCCTCGCTCAGCCTTCCCTAAGGTCCAGCTCTCACATCCGTAGGTTACCACAGGGAATACTATACTATACTATATTATATTATATTATATTATATTATATATAATGCATATATGTCAGGCATGGGCAAACTTTTAAAGAACAATTTTAACCAACATAACAGTGGAAGGCCCCAGGGGCAGAGCAGCTCAACCCATTATGCAAAGTAAGCATTTCCAGTATAGTTGATTTTGCCCAGGGGCGCTCTTGAGGTGCTCTTGGGGAAAATAGACATTGACATATGCAAGTTGTAGTTACTGGGATGTATAGTTCACCTACAATCAAAGAGCATTCTGAACTCCACCAATGATGGAATTGAACCAAATATGGCACACAGAACTCCCACGACGAACAGAAAATATATATCAGTGGTTGGTTGGGGGGGGGGGCGTACCAAAATACTGTTTGCTTACCGTTGAAACTTACCTAGGGCCGCCTCTGCCCAGAGGCAAGCCAGTCCAACTCCCTTCTGCCATGCAGGAAAAGCACAATCAAAAAACACCCCCAACAGATGGTCACACAGCCTTTGTTGTTGTTGTTGTTGTTGTTGTTGTTGTTGTTAAGAAACATTATTATTATTATTATTATTATTATTATTATTATTATTATTATCAGAAACAGAAATTCAGTCACTGACCAACACAGTCAGAATCTTCAGCACTGACATCACTATGGAGTTAGGCCTAGACAAATGTGCCACAGTGGTATTAAAGAAAGGGAAAATTACTCACAGCGAGGGCATAGAGATGCCAAATGGACAAACCATAAAATGCAATCAGTCTGAAGCCTATAAATATCTGTGCATACTACAGTTGGACAATATCAAGCATTGGCATGTGGAAAATGTGGTCAGCAAAGAATATATCCGAAGAGTCAGAAAGGTTTTGAAGAGCACATTAAATGGTGGAAATGCGATCAAGGCTCTCAACACCTGGGCCATCCCCATCATTAGATACACTGCTGGAATTGTAAACTGGACACAAGCAGAGCTGGATGATATGGACAGAAAAACAAGAAAACTGATGATAATCCACTACTCATTACACCCGTGTAGTGATATCGACAGACTTTACCTGCCCAGAAAATCAGGAGGCAGAGGGTTTCTGCAAGTCAAACAAACGGTAGAAGAAGAGAAACATGCACTGGCAGATTATGTGAAAGGCAGGCAAGAGCCAGCATTGAGGGAAGTCAATAGTAGTAAACTGTTTAAAGTGCAAAAGACAAAGAAGGAATACCGTAAAAACACAATCCAGAACAGAAGAGAAAACTGGCAGAAGAAGCTTCTCCGTGGACAGTTCTTGGGAAAAATTGATAGCCCAATTGACAAAGAAAAAACATGGCTGTGGCTCACAAATGGAACTCTGAAAAAGGGCCTGATTCTGGCAGCCCAAGAACAATCCATTAGAACCAATGCCATCAAAGCCAGAATTGAAAAGTTATCGACAGATCCCAAGTGTAGACTCTGCAAGGAAGCAGATGAAACAATAGATCACATCTTCAGCTGCTGCAAGAAGATCGCACAGACAGACTACAAGCAGAGGCATAACACCATTGCTCATATTATTCATTGGAACTTGTGCCACAAATACCATCTGCCTGTTGTATTGGATCACATGTTGGACACTTCCCAAGTGTCTAGGACTGTGTGATGTATTGGCGAATAATGCGTGCAGATCCCAGTAAGGTGGCCTTTTGCAGCTGGCAGATGGTAATCTTGTCAGGGCCGATTGTGTTTAAGTGCAGGCCAAGGTCTTTAGACACTGCACCCAGTGTGCGAATCACCACTGGGACGACCTTGACTGGCTTGTGCCAGAGTCTTTGCAGTTCGATCTTTAAATCCTCATATCGTGTCAGCTTTTCCAGTTGTTTCTCCTCAATCCCGCTGTCACCTGGGATTGCAACATCGACAACCCATACTTTGATGATGATGATTGTTATTATTATATAAGTTATTATATAAGTTATTATTATTATTATTCCCCACTTGAGTTATTATAATTATAATTATTATTATTCCCCACTTGAACAGTCTCAGGGCCATCCCTTTCAGTACACTTAGGCCCCTTCTACACTGTCTTATATCCCAGGATGTGATCTCAGGTTGTCTGATTTGAACTGGATGCTATGAGTCTTCACTGCCATATAATCTGGGATAAACAGATAATCTGGGATCAGATCCTGGGATATAAAGACAGTGTAGAAGGGGCCTCAGTTTGCACAATGTTTACTTTCTTACACAAAAGTATTAATTGCTCTAAAATTGATTTCTTTACCCACACTGCCTTCTAGATGTGTTGACTAAAGCCACTATCATCCACTTGCCAGCATGACATGCTTATAGAGGATGTCAAGAGCTGTAGTCTAACATATCTGGAGGGCCATAAGGTAAGGAAGGCGAAACCCTTGAGAATTAGATTTAGGAAAACATTAAAATCTCCCACTGCAACCTATGTGACTCTCTTGAGGGGCAAAGCCCTTAAAGGAAGAGAGAAAGAGACACAATTTCACGTAGTTGGCCCCTCAGAGCTCCTACATCTGTTGTTTAACTTCCCTTCAGGGAAAAGCCGCATGTGACTCTGTGTCACATGTAGTTTTGTACATGAGTCTCAGGAAAATGAGACAGAAAGACTGCGGGGGGGGGGGGGGGGAATCCGTTTTCTAAATCTGCTTAGCCCTAAGAGACTGCTCAATAAACTGTAAAGTCATACAAAACACTCCTGTGGTGTGAAACGGTTGGCTGGACTTTAATTAGCACTACTTTCATCACAGGATTAGTTTTTTCCCCAATTATCATCAATGCCATTTACGTTCTTAATTTGTGTCACCTCATAATAGCCTCACCTTTTTAGCTTGCTTTATTTTATGTAATCTTTTGACTGCGCCATTCCCTCCATAATTATATTATTTTCTAGCTTTGTAATTGCATGTTTTAGATTGCACTTAGTCATGCTAATAGTTTAATTCTACTTTAATGCTGATGATTTGTTTTTGTTTTGTTTTTTAAACAGTGTTGTGTTTACTTTCATTTGTAAACTACCTTGAATCCCAGGTTTAGCGGGAAACGTGGCTATAAGGAGAATAATAATATGGATTTAGCATTCCTTATTTGGAAAACAAAAATACTCCAGACTTGTTCACCTGAAGGGTTGAGATAGTGACACCTTTGCTTGCTTATGGGTCAGTGTACACAAACTTGGATTCATGTACTAAATTGTTTAAAGCATTGTATTAAATTATTTTCGGTGCATGTGAAACTTAAATTAATGTGTTATTTTGCCTTTAGTGCCGTCTTCAAGATATCTCATTATGTACAAAGTGCAAAGCAGATCATCTGTATTCAGAAACTGATTTTTTTCATGTCAGGAGAGACTTGAGAAACTGCAAGTCACTTCTGGAAAAACTGAATTATATGACAGTAGAAATGGAGTCTCTTTCTCATGTCTGAATCCTATCAAATTCTCCCTTGTCAGGGGAAATGTTGGAATTATGGAAATTCATTGTTGGAATGAATTTCTGGCAGTTCAAAAAAGATAATATAGATTTTATATTGCAGTGTAGATGGGCCATAGTTTCATAATTATGTGAAGTGAAAGGGCCCTGTTGCGTCTTCATGTCTCAACCATGTATGATTGAATGAAATAATATAAACATACTGATGGTCCTCCATATCCACAGATTCTGCACCCATCAATGGAAATATTTTGGTAATCTCCAAACCAAAACTTGGATTTGCCATTTTAGATAACGGAGGATGTTTTACTCTGCCATTGTATATCATGAGCTTGAGAACCCAAGGATTTGAGTATTTACAGGAGGTCCTGGATCCAAACCCCAACAGATATCAAAAGTCCAATGTATTTGTAAAAGGTAAAACTCATATACCATTTAATCTCAACTACTCTCCTGCTTTCCACAATACTAAATTTGAATACTCTGCAAATAACAGAAGCTGAAACAGCCAGAATCCTTATATTTGGTATTTAGCTGTTTTGCTAAGTAATGTTGTTAAGACACAATAATATTAAACGAAAAGGGCCGCCTCTTCTAGAAAGTTCTTTAAAATGAGAATAAAAAAGTTGTCATCAGAAACCCCTCTTGTCAGGGCTATAAAACAAAACGTTTTTTGTTTCAAAAAATGAAAAGGGGGAGGGTTTTTTCTCCAAGGTCTTAGTGAGTGAAAAAGGCTGGCCGGGATGAGACCTCTCCAATGCTACCTATATGAATTAAGGCAATCATTTGAAAAGGGAGTGAAGGAATTCTTAGATCTTTCTCCAACAAAGTGAGCCGATTTTGCATGCCAGGTCTTTCATTATTTCCCCTCAGCCCACACATCATCAAAGAGCATACTTAATGTCATCTTGATGTTTCCAGCTGCCGTTTGTGTTCTTTGAGCGGCGTGTGAGTGCTCCGCCTTTAGATATTTCTGAGAGCAATACTCTTAACTCTGTTCTTATTTCTGAAACAGATATTGGCGTTTCCTTTTTAGGTCAGGAAAAGACAACTGCAGAATATTCAGGAGGTATTGCCAAAAATGGCAAAAAGGAAGTGGGGGGGAGACACCCAGGGCCCTATCACACTATACTGCTATAGCACTATTATTTCACTTTAATTGCCTGGCAACATCATATTGAATGTTGGGTTTTGCAGTTCCAGGAGTTGTGCATGTTGCCTTGAGTTCACAGAAGGACAGGTGTGAAAGAAATGTAGCTGGGTCAATTAACAGTAAAATAACACTCAATAACATGACAATGATGCTTATCCTTTAGTTGACATTAGAGTTGTACACAGAATTTGTTCCATCCATTTTTACTGTTTCTTTCATATATTTCATTTCTTCGGGAGCACAAAAAGGGAAGCCCCCTCCCCGCACAAAAATCTGCTCAACATGAAAGCCTGCTTTCATTTGCAGCCAAACTTGTCTCCTTGCCTTGGAAAGAGAGTGCATGTGTTGTAGGGCATGCAGGCAGGCCCAGAACTGGGTTGTAGGCATGCTCCCATGCCATACCACACATGCCTTCTCCAGTGCCTGTAGCAAAGTGCTTCTTTCTCTAGAGTAGAAACAGCAGGTGCCAAATAAGAAGAATGGAAGCCAGGAAGGGTGCCAGTGGTGGGAACCCCCCCCCCCCAATAATGGTCTGATTTTTGGGGCCCCAAACTGAAAACAAATATCTACCTTCCCAATTTCTGGAGGCTTCCAAAAATGGATCAGGCCCCCCAACGAAAGCCAGGAAATGAAACAGGACAAGGTTTACCCAGAGAGCACAACCCTAGTTGATATTCCTCCTTCATTCGAATAATAATTTGTGCTAAATCTCTATTTTCAGAATACATTTTTTAAAAACAGATTGAATTATAGATACTGGGATCAGGCAAGTGGTTATGGGCCATTGTCCTGATGATTTGTATGTATGTGTTTCAAGTCACCTTGTGGTGACCCCATGAATTTCATGGGTTTTCTTAGACAAAGAACACTCAGGTCCCTTCTGCACTGCCATAGAAAATCCAGATTATCTGCTTCGAGCTGGATTATATGACAGTGTAGAAGGGGTGTCCGAGGTGATTTTATCCTTTTCTTCCTCTGAATTGTAGCCTACAGCACCTGGTGGTCATTGTCAATCTCCCATCCATATACTGACCAAGGCTGACCCTACTTCACTTCCATGATCAGATGAAACTTTGGGCTCTTAAAGCCTTTGGAACTTTGATAATTTATATACTTTTCTCAGTTAGTTTTCCCATCAAAGTTAAGTGTTTAGAACCCCAAAACATTGACAATTTCAATCATTTCTTTACAAAATAGAAACACTGAATGGAAAATAATTTCTATTGTATATAACCTTTCCAATATGTCTGACACATTGCTGAAACAACTTTATGGTGGCTTTTTTCTTTCTCATGTTGATTTTCTCAAAGAGATGCTTTTTAAAATACCAGGAATATGAAAAAAGAAGTATTTCAGCTCACAGTCAAACCTATTAGACAGTGACACACAGAATTCTAGACTTTCCTGTTATATACCTGGTATAAGTATAGTAAATAGTACTCTGCTGAATGAGTTTTCCCCTAAGTAGGTGCATAAGATTGCACCTTCACTGCTGTCCCTCATTGTTAAAGCAGCTTAGAAATGAATGCATCATGGATTTCCATATTCAATAGCTCTCCCCATTGTTGCAATTCTATTTCCATATTATGTACTTTGACTGACAGATAAATCTCTGATTGTTTGATTGACAGGTTGCTTTTTTATATAAAGCAGATTATACATTCTTCCCAAGCTGTGAATATTTTTAGGAACACCAAGGATTTTTCACTACTATGCAACAATCCATATGATATTGGTATATTAATGTGTGCTGGTTTTCCACTTGCAAGACAGAATGAGATAAAATAGTGAGAGAATGTACATTTTAAATTATATTGCTTTTTAAGTGTGAGTTGCTTTGGGTCTCAGTCTTGAGAAATATGTACACACACACATATTCAAACACTCCTTAGGCAGTATTGTTATATTCAGCTATTAGTTTTAGGGATCTCAAATACAGGGAAACAATCTACTAGTATAGGCAAAAGCCATTACGCGTAAATTACAAATATTGTTCATGTTACTTAATGGGAATGATGCATCAGTGATGCACCCTGAGGAAGGAAGACGAGGTCCGCTCTCCATCACTGCAACAGATAAATCCTATTAGTTTGTCTGTGAAACCAGTGATCTTTTTTATAAGAAGCAAAGATGGGGGGGGGGGTGAAAGGTGGAGAAGGCATCAGATCTTATATTCTATCCTTCTCTTAAAGATATCTCTAAAATTGTAAGTATGTGCTGCTCATGCCAATAGTTGCCAATAGCAGCAACAGCTATAAAATGCTCTCTGTTTGGAGACGTTGAATGCAAATTACTGCAGAGATCCAGTAGGCATGTTGGTGGAATGTCACCTTGTGCTGAAGTACACATTCCATAATTTCGGGGAGTGGCTGCAATGGTAGCTAATGTGCCCATCCCCACAATTGCTCAGCTATGGAGATCCCTCGGCACAGTCTGACTGCTTCTGTGCACCTGGAGATGAGACAGTGAATTCCTCCACTCTCAATGCAAGACTGTTTCTCTTTTTCCAGGTGCATGAAAGCAGCTTAGAGTTGCCAGACTGTATCTTTAATTCTGAACAGATCATAGAGCAGGATGATATTCTATCAAGTAAGATGAAGGTGCTTATCTCCCAGCAAGAGTGTCCCTCTATTCTTGTTACTGCCACTCGTGTCTCCTCTTCCCACTCTCCACAGGTGAAACATGGCAATTTTGATGGCTGAGGCTGGGAAGGTAAGACAGAACATATATCTTCTTCTGGTTTGATGGAGCTTTGCAGTACCTTATTCGGTTCCATGAATTAAATGAGTTTCATCTCAAAGCCAACTAGACAACCCTAGGGAAGATGAAACACCACCAGGGATGCCCCTGTAGCTGATCAGTGACTAGAAGTACTCCAGCTGCTGTTGCATTGCCAGTTAAAGGAACATTGTAAAAGAAGATATAGAATATCTCTTTTGGCAACATCCCTAGAAGTACTTAAGCAAATGAATGCCACCTACCAGGCATCCTGGGCTATGATATTTTCTTTTTTCAAGAACAAGTACAGGCAGAGCTACAAACATTCGCCTTACAAATGACTCATAGTTACAATGGGGATGAGGCAACAGCAAGTGAGAGAAATCTACCTCTCGGAAGGAGAGTTCAATCTTCAAAAAGGAAAAGATGTCTCCACTGGAGTTTTCTCACCAATTCTTGTTTCCACAACAAGCCAGATTCTTCAAAATCCAAATATCTCAGGGACAGAAAGTGAGGTGAAATCTTTTGATCAGGGGAGCATACAGTAAAAGAAACATCACAAGAGTGTTAAACCTTTTCTATGCTATCTACAAAAGTTCATAACTTGGGGAATATCATGTACATGTCTTGGAATAGGTATTGTAGTGGGAGATGCTAGACTGGAGACAGTCTCAGGGCACTTCCAGACATAGCTAACACCCGCACAGAAATTGGTTAAAATAACTTGCTTCCATGTGGGTTCTAGTCCATACCTCCAACCCAAACCCAAGCTTTTCCTGGAGAGAGGGTAGCTACATGCCACCACGAGTTAAATTAGGATGGCATGAAGCCACCCTGAATCCCCCAAGTGAAATCCTCCTCCTCTCCTCCCTGCCTCCTGAGTTGCCATTTTCTCCAGCCAGGGGGATGCTATAGACAGACTCTGTGGCTGCCAGCCCCTTTTGGGTAAGTTTTAGGGGCAAAATTGGGGGTTTGGGGGAGGGGGCAAGTGTCCTTTCGTACCTTTGTGCTCCAGAGCCCCCAAACTGTGAGATGACTGTGGAGACTGACCCCCAGTATCATTGAATGCAATACCAGAAATCAGGCATGTAGCCGGGGGGGGGGGCTTGAGGGGCTTAACCCTCCCCCCATATTCTCAGGGTGGTCCACGAGAAGGCCTTACTGGTACATTATTTAAACTTATGTTTATTCATATCATGATTTGTTCACCATGCTCAATATATCCCATATGCATCAGGCTATTGGGATAACGATACAAAAGGTTTGCTAGGGTAGATCCTCAGCCCCCCCCCCCCCCTTGAATCAAACTCAGCCCCCCCCCCCCCCCCCCCGGAATCAAAATCCTGGCTACGGACCTGCCAGAAATCAATCCTCTCAGGCCCAATACCTCATCAGATCTGGATCTTTCATTAAGGTCTGGATCTGATGTGGTGTTCAATTAATGCAGAGTAAATTGGGAAACCCCGGTTTACTCCACCTTAATTCGCTTTTACAAAAAATGTCATTCAAACTTTTTCCATCTTGACCACATTCTGATTTGCATGGTCACATATATCCTTGTTTTCATCCATGAAATGTTGGAGGGTATGGACTCCTTGCAAGTTTTTCAAGAAGTTGGGGTATTAATCTTAGAAAATCTTAGAATCTTAGAAAATATTCACTTTGATAATTTTATATAAAGTATGTACATATTCACATTAAATAATGACAGAGGGATAGAGAGAGAGAGAGAGAGAGAGAGAGATGGATGTTTAATTTGGTTGGATCACGCCCACTGTTCCTATTTTTATTTAGTAAGATTTCCTTTTCTTTAATATTACGGATTTTTTTTTAGTCTCAAGGTCTGGAGGCTCCTGATAAGAATAATTTAGCTGTATTTTTTCCAGGAAGTTTTTGATGTTTATACATAAGAACATTGTTCAAAGAAATGGGGTCCCTGGAGGCAATGTGTCAACTAAACACTGAGGACAATTATAGTTCAGATAATTTCTTGAAATATGAGATACCCTAATTGCCATTGCAGAGATGGGATCCTTAAGGCAAATTTAGCACCATCATATACAACTTACCGTCTTCCCATTATTAAATTGCAATTTATGTGCTGAGGAGCGAAGGGAGGAATGAACATTCATTTTAGAAAAAAAATCAGTTTTTGAACAATGTTGAAAGAGAAACACACATAAACCAGCTACAGGCTTATCATTATAGAGCAACAGACTCTATTACTGTATTACAAGTTATGCATGCACATTGAGTGAAAAACTACCACTGATTAAAAAGCTTCGGCCTGGAAATTTTGCAGAAGCACACTTTTTTTGGACTATTTTCTTACCTAAATCTTACAACTCATTCTAGCTGCAGTAGACATTTACATCATTCTTCTCAATTAGTTTACTCTAAGAAATTAGATCTAGGCTCCACAACCTCCCAGTGGCCATGCTGTTTGGAAGATTCTGGTACATAGTTGTAATCCAAAATAGTTACTGGAAAGTATGCCTTTGGTTGGATCTAGAAGAACTCAGTTGTTCTTGTGATTGCATCATGAATGTGTGTCCTTTTCTACAGAACTTGGACAAATTATTACTTTTGACCACAGCCAGGAGGTCAAAATGAGTTCAACCTCTACATCAGTCTTTTTTTAAAAACTACAATATGGAACTTTCAGTGAGTATCCAAACTTTCTGGATTTAATTCAACTTTTCCTCACTCTACACTAAGATGGGTGATACTCCTGAGTATACTAGTGACTTTGGGATATCCCAGAGCTTCATGGCACCTGAATTAGGTCCATTTTGGCCTTGTCTCCTGTACAAATGCACACCACTTCCATCGTCCTGCAGTGATCATTACAAAGGAAGGCTCATCCTCCATGTCATTGTTGCAACTCCCTAATGGAGCTTTGTGAGAGACCTAGATTTTGCAGTAACATTTGCTGAAATCAGAACAGGATGCCTGCATGACCATACAAAGCAGGGTCAACTGATCATGTGAATGCCTTGTTCTGATCCAGGAGCTGCAACAGGTGATGTCTAGACACTCACATAGGGCTCAATTTTTGACTGGAAGGGATGGCAGCAACAACATAGAAAATGATGTGGCAACTCAGTGGGTTGTCTGGTCACCAGCTTCAGATTCATCACATACTGATCAGATTTATCCCAGATAATGTAGATGTGGTTTAAAAACTGCTTTGTTGAGCTATTCCATGTTGTTTTGGAGGCATTTTCCACCTTAAAATAGCCTCCCAAGCCTTCAGGAAATCTGGAGAGGCTCTAGAAGTGATATGTTCTCATTTTTGGCTATCAAAATGGCATGGTGGCCTTCAAAAGCTCAAGAAGATTGGTGGCCAGAATCTGAGGAAGTCGCTCTAGTTTACCACCAATTTGTTTTTTTCCCTCTGAAATCTGTTCAGAAACAGTTCCATTAATAGTTTTGATTTCCCAGAGTTTTATTTGTTTCCTTGAGTAACAGCCAGTTGTGGACTGTTATCAACTCCTTCTCAGGACAATTACACTGGGAAAATGTCTGCTGTTCTTGTTCCCAGAGAAACAGCTTTGGTGTGAGGCGCCATGAATTTCAATCACAAAGAGGTGATTATTTTGTGCCAACCAATTCAGAATGCAAGGCAGAGAACTGAAAGAATGGGAGGCGATTTCCACTTTTTGGCATGTAGTGGTTGAGATAAGAAAGAATGAATTATGCTCCTCCTCTGAAGCATTGTGGTCACATAGAAAATGTACCTATTTCGGATGGCTAAAATATGTTATTTGGAAAAAGCCCAAGTACACCAAACATCTATTTTTAAAATGCTGAAAGTGATTCATGGGAAGAAAAATGCAATCATTTCTTGTTGTTGCTCTAAAGGGCAATACTGAGGAATTGTTTTCCTTTTACGAATTCTTTAGGTCTTGTTATACTATTGTTTTTTTTTATCATACAATGCATGAACAAATTGAATCCTACTTGCTTTGCAAATTTAAAGAGGTGCTTTCCTACAAGGCTGTAGTTTTGCTCCAGTTTTCCTGCAGTGTAGACAGTTGAGTCTCTCTTACCCAAAATGTTTGGAATTGGAATGTTTCAGATTTTGGATTTTGCAACATTTGCATATATATAATTAGATATCTTTGAGATCAGATTGAAGTCTAAGCGGAACTTTCATTTATGTTTCATATACACCTTACAAACATAGGCCGAAGGTGAAGATAATTTTATACAGTACATAGTATTTGTGCATGAAACTTCGTTTGTATACACTGAATCATTAGAAACCAAAAGTGCTATTGTCTCTAGCATCAATGTGGATGGATGCTTTTAGAGTGTTCTGGATTTTGGAGCATTTTGGATTTCAAAATAAGACATACTCAACCTATTACTTGAACCTACTGCTCACCTTATTTGGCTAAATGACCTTCTCAAAATTAGGGTGTGTATTAGATTTGCATAATATGGTAATTCTCCTCTCCCTTTGCTAAATTGCAAAATGTCTTTTAAAAATAAAAATAAAAAAAGTGAAGAAGACGGCAAGTAACACAGTGGGACAGATAAACCGCTCCTCCAGAAATTAGACTTTATTTATTTCAAATATTTGTACCCCACCTTTCTCAATCCAGGCCACTTCCAGCCGGCAACAATTTGATGCTTCTATGTGCACATAATAAAATACATAATAAACCAATAACTGCATACAGTTAAAAACATTAAGTCAATTCAATTAAAACAAACTTAAATATAACAGCCTTATGGCCTTATCTAGCCATAAGGCTGTATACTTTGTACTACTGAGGCACCAAGAGTCATAATACTGGCAAGTAGTCATTAACCCAGGTCACAGAAATGCCACATGGAAGCAGCTTCCATGCAGTAATTTCCTGAAAAAGAGCATGACACACAGACCTAAATTCATCCACTGTTTTCATGGCAAAGTAAAAACTTCATTCTCTGGGGGTTTTAAAGCTGAGGTTGGATGGCCATCTGTCTGAGGTCCTTTGGTTGTGTGTTCCTGCATGGCTGAAGGGGCTTGGCCTGGATAGCTCTTGTGGTTCCTTTCAAATCTATGATTTTATGAACTTGGAACTGAGTCCCCAAAGGCAGAAGTTAGAAGTACAAGAAGCTTCGCATAGTACACACCTTGTAATCCCAGCAATGACCTGCTGTGGATCTTCACCAGGAGTAAAAGAGGTCTTCAAGATTCTGAATCAAATGTCTGGATTTTCTTTGGCAGGCTTTTTAAAAAGCAGTCACACACAATTGCTAAAGAATTTCATTACACAGTCCTCATTTGGAGGGATATTGACTTAATTTGTTTTAGGGTACTTCCAGACAGAACCAAAATCTGTGCCAAAGTGGGTTTAAAAAACCCACGCTGAAGCAGATTTCAATAACCCGTTTTGGGGCAGGTTCCAGTCCTCATGCCCCCACCCCAACCCTGGGCTTTCCCCAGGGGTGGCTGCATGCCACCCAGAGACAAATCGGGATGGCATGAAGTCACCTTCAAACCCCAAATTTAGCCCCCTAAACTTACAAAAAAGGGTCCTTGTTCACCATAACACCTCTCCTGGTGTGAGAAAATGATGCCTGAAGGGTGAGGAGGAAAATCCCTTCTCTCCCCCCCCACCCCCACCCCCACCCCATGCATCATTTTCCCATACCAGGAGGACACAAGGAGAACCTTTATGGCAGCCAGGGACCTTTTTTTGTAAGTTTTAGGGACTAAATTTGAGGCTGGGGGTGGGAAAGGGTGGGCACTCTCTTGTACCTTTGGGCTCTAGGAGTAAACTTTGGTTTGTTCTGAATTAATTCATTTTTACAGGAGGAGTAATTTGGATTCCTCCAATAAAAACCGAGACAGGTCCCACTTTTTGGACCTGTCTAGAGAGACCCCCAGAAGTATGTTCACTGCTAAAGATAAAGTCTGGAATGTTTTTACAATACTAACAATATAGTCATCACATCTTTTGAATTCAGCAAAAAATCTCAACAACAGCTTTTTTGAATAGCAAAATCTATAGGAAAAATGTCTGCATTGTAGATGTCATGAATACTTTTTTCAGATGTGATGGGCATTTTATTTGTATGCATTGACCCTGAAATGTGATTGAACATATAAAAATTGAAAGACTCCCTTTTTGCCTCCTTAATATTACTGCAGAATTTTTGCTTATGAGGTAAATAATAGTACACAACCTGGAAACTTTTTGGCATGAACATACATTGCAAACATGGATCATCACATTGGTTTAAGGTGGCCATGCAATGCTAGTTTTCCTCATCTTCGCATATAAACATTTATTACAATTATGTCCCATGTTCAGAAACCTCCACCTTTGAATATGGTGTCTGACCTTGGCTTCTGCAACTAAGGTTCAGAAGGGATTTGTATTGCAATGGCTACTAAAGCAAAGTTGATTAAATTTGTGCATACCAATAACATGGCTGCTGGGAAAGAGGAACTATTAAATAAATAAACTTTATGGTTTTCTATTAACAAAGCCAGCAAGTATGGTGTAATGATTTGGAGACCACCATTTTAACTACCATGACTCAACGCTATGGAGTCGATGGGGTTGAATTTTTACAAAGTCTTCAGCCTTCTTTGCCAAAGAGTGCAAATGCCTCACCAAACTACAAATCTCAGGATTCTATAGCATTGGACCAAGTGATGTCATACATTCCTCAGTGCATATGCAAGTCAGATTTCAAATTCCCATTCAGCTATAGAAATCACATTCCCTTAACCTCCCAAGGAACACAATAGCAAGTCCCCTCAGAACAAATATTGTCAACAAAATTCCATGATCTTCATAGGGTCTCCATAAGTCAGACATTACTTGAAGGCACACAACACCAACAACAATTAACAAAGCCACACAGCCAGAAATGTAAGGGACCTGATAGATGGCCTCCTGTGAAGAAAAAGACATCATTATAAAGCTGCTTTTATGCAACCTCCTCTTACAACAGAAATAGGGTCATATAATGGGCCATTATTTTGTCTTCCCATTTACTGCAGACATGACATCATCCACCGGCTTGTGAAGACAGCCTGAGGGCTTATAAATTTCTATGGAATTCAAAGGCATAGCTGTGTTATTCTCCATCAGTATGTAAAGGGATCTTCTTAGCTTTGAGACTACCAAGAAGTTGGTAGCATAAACTTCTTTCTCCAAGCATGTTGTAAGCTGTCCCAGGTCCCTTTTGGGAAAGGGGACGGAATGCAAATAAAGATGATAATAATGATGCTACAAAATCCCTTTGTATATTTATCCACACCAACACAACTATGCCCTTGAATTCTACCACTACTTGCTATAATTTCTAAACAGTCTGAATTATTCACACATACACTGTAATAGTAGTAGTAGTAGTAGTAGTTGTTGTTGTTGTTGTTGTTATTTATATGCAAAGTGCATATTATATATAACAGGAACAGGCAAACTTCAGCCTTCCAGGTGCTTTGGACTTCAACTCCCAGAAATCCCAGCCAGTTTACAGGCTGTTAGTAATTGTGAGAGTTGAAGTCTAAAATATCTGGAGGCTTGCCCATACCTGATATATCATGACCGGACAATTCATAAGACCTACCAGAATAGATATTACTAAATCCCAATGAGAGCAGAAGAAAGGGAAAAGCTTTCGACAACACATTAATTTTGCATTTATTCATTCATTCATTTATTTTCTTAAATTATGCTGTTATGGCTACTGTTATTACATTATCTTGAAAATGTTTCAATTACAATTGTGATCCATTTCATGCTGGACAGACTCCTTCTGAAGGCATAGGTAGCAAATATAATGGGGGAATATCATCCTTGTCCTACACCACTGGGTTACTGTCAGAAATATGATACTTTTTCAAAGACTCTTTTGATCCAGTACAAGCAGTGGTTCTTAAACTGTGGACTGGAGACCACCAGTGGGCTGTGAGGACAAAAATCTGGTCTGTGAGCCTCCTTCTTCTTTTTATATTTATTTTCTTTTATTTTCACTACTTCATGCTGCCTGACACTCCTTTCCTGTCGCTGACCATGGCATATGTTCCGTATTAGAAACTAGAGTTGATGTGGTTGATCCAATGCAATTTTCTGAAGCAGCCCTCAAACCGAATCTAAAGTTGACCAAAAATTTATTCATAATCCTTTTGGTACTAAGGTTAGAGAGTGGTCCCTGGTGAAAGTGGTCCCTGGTAAAAAAAAAAAAACCAAAAACGTTGGAAACCAGTAGAGTCGAGCTCATATTTGCTTAGATTCTTTTCTCCTTTCTGGCAAGACAATAAACTATACAAGTTTTATAATGCTGCAGTGGTGAACTAGTTTGAACATGCTGCCCTTGTGAAATAAGGCATCAAACCCCTGTTTGGTGGTGACAGAGAAGAGATACCAGGAGGCTCTGAGCAACCCATCTATACCAGTGCAGCCTTTCCTCTCTATGAAGAGAGCTAGGGCAGCCTACACAGTGGAGAAACCTGGCTCCAGTTCTCATCTTGGCTGACAGAACAATAGATGCATGAGGCCAAGTACAGCTCTAAGGACATGGGCGATAATTGCAAGCTGGCTTTGATATTTACTAGGAAAACAAAAACACCTCCTAATAATAAGAAAAAACTTATCGTAACCTCTCAGCACAATGTCTCTTTCAACAGAGGAATATAATGAACACATGAGCCAGTCTCAGACACTCTGTGCCTGATAGAAACAAACTGTAATTTGGCTGGGTGCTTGCTTTTGTTTGGAGTTGCTTGGAAAACAGTACCGGGCGGGATGGGCGGGATGGAGGATCACTTGCTCTTTTTCCTGTCTGACAGGGCCTGTGGTAGTAGACTTGAAGCAGTATTGGGCAATATGAAATATATCCTTTCAACAACAAGCTGCTGAGATCTGAATAAAGCCAAACGAACAGCATTGCCTCTGGCAGAAGTTCCTGGCTCATGTTGTTGTTGTTCATTCATTCAGTTGTTTCCGACTCTTCGTGACTTCATGGACCAGTCCACGACAGAGCTCCCTGTCGGTCATCACCACCCCCAGCTCCTTCAAGGTCAATCCAGTCACTTTGAGGATACCATCCATCCATCTTGCCCTTGGTCAACCCCTCTTCCTTTTTCCTTCCATTTTCCCCAGCATAATTGTCTTCTCTAAGCTTTCCTTTCTTCTCATGATGTGGCTCATGCAAGAGCTTAAATATATGAGAGGACCCAGTTACCCACTTCACTGACACAGGAGGAAGAAATGCCTTTTGATAATGCCTCAGTTCAGTTTGGCCTTACAGAAACCTAAATTTATTTTATTTTATTTCATTTCATTTATACCCCATCTTTCTTCCCCTCAGGGGACTCAGGAAGGTTTACAATTCCAATACAATTCAATACCTGTAAAATCAACAGTAAAAACAATAACATACTCCCTCCATTAAAACAGTTAATAATTCTTCAACAAACACATTAAAACAGTAAACATTAAAACATGTAAAGTGCATAGTTCCATTCATCCAAGATCCTTGTTCATCATCCATATTCAAACCGTGTTGAAGCCTGTAGTCACTTATTCTTCGAACACCTGAGTGCAAAGCCATGTCAATAACTTTTTTTCTAAAACCTAAAAGAGATGAGACCTGCCTGATGTCACTGGGGAGGGAGTTCCACAGCCAAGGGGCCACCATTGAGAAGGCCCTGTCTCTCGTCCTCACCAATCTCGCTTCTGAAGAGGGTGGGACCAAGAGCAAAGCCTCCCCAGATGATCTTAAAGTTTTACTAGGCTCATACAAGGAGACATTTTTGGACAGGTAAAATGTTGGTTGCAGTTTCTTTCTGTATCTGTTTTGTTTTTGTTTTTTTTAAAAATCCCCTTTCTACCAAAAAAGTAAAAGAACCTCCAATGAACTACCACGTGACAGATGAAGAACACCAGCCATTTCCAATGTAGGGAGACCATAAGGAAAACCTATTACAGGTGTGATTCACCAGTGGGTTTCAATGCCCAGCAAAGAATCAAACGCTGGCCTCTGGAGTTGTAGTCCAGTGTTCAAACCGCTACACTATACTGCTGTACATATATTCAGTGTAATAAAGTAAACACATCTACCAACACTCTGATCTGGAACCATACTTTAGCCCTTCTTGCCATCACATAGGGACTTCAGCTGAAAGTGTCAATGGCTGTGGCACATCTTAGGTGCCATTTTGGTAAGGCAGAAGTTGACATAAATGTGCAATATGATTTCAGGAGGAAGCTAGAATGGTTCCTTTCTTACTGTCACCTCATTGTTAGATATAATGGCTTTCCTGTTCTTACAGAAAATGACCAGATTTATTTTAAATAAGAATGAGGTTTTAATATGATGCCATAGTAGAAAAAAACCTCCTTGTTTATTTTGTTCTATACATAAATATTTAAATTGCTTTTAATTTAACTACATCGCATTTTAAATCTTTTTGTCTGAACTAGATTTGCTTTAAATTGTGGTCTGCCATGAACTTGAATTCTGTGAAGGAGGGGTGGGGGTGGGAAAGAAAGAAGGTGAATAAATGAATGAATCGATCAATTTTAACTGAAATGTGTGCAGTGGCAGTGGACTATCGGATTCTTCCCTTTTGAGACTATCCAGGAAAAGCTTTAGCTTTTCAACAAATCTTTTCAAGAAAATCCCAACTGACATATGTCAGGAACAACTTGAAGGTAACCAACAGCAACAAAAATGATGGACTAGGTCACAAGAGATAATCATCTGACATTTCCCCATGCAGAGAAAAAGCAGTAGATGTGAATACGTTTTTTAAAAAAAACTCTAACTTCTGGAGCTGCCTTTTACTTTAAAGAAAGAAGATGTTAAAAATGTGGAAAAACTGTGAACAACTCAACATGCAATTTGGTTCAAGATATGAAAACCTGTCAGACTGGACAAGCTGGCTCATAATAGTGGGAAACTCCCATGTGTTTTGGCATTTGAGCTGTGAACCTTTTGAGTTTCCAAACACCACCCACATGAGGGTGACCTTCCGAAATAGTATGGCATCAAGTCAGAAGGGGAAGTGAGGCAGGTGTGGGTGGTTAAGATGACCAGATCAAACTTCACTTACAAGATTCTAGAAAACTTCTCTGATAAAATTACCATTACATAGGGCTTACTCAATAGGCAAATGAATTAATCCTTTTTCCCTGGTAGTACCCAGGTTACAAACAAGATATGTTCAATAAGTTTGTTCTTAAGTTGAATTCATATGTAAGTCAGAACAGGTACATTTTTTAAGTATAACTTCAGCCAAATATATGTATATATTAGTTTTGGATAGCGTAGGGAAGGGTAAACAAACACCCCTGTGGTACTTGTTTTGCTTTCTGTGCCCCTGTTTAGAAGATTTCACCTCACTTCATCTATCTATATGTCTATCTATCTATCTATCTATCTGTATTTTAATCTTGTATTGTTGTATGATGTTTTAACTTGTATTAGTAGCATTGAATCCTTGCTGTAAGCCGGTCTGAGTCCCTCTACGGAGGTGAGAAGATCAGAATATAAAAGTTTTAAATAAATAAATAAATAAATAAACTTTCTGTCCCTATGATAATTGGATATTTTTAAAAATGGGTTGTTGTGGAAACAAGGATTGGTGATGAAACTTCAGTTAAAACACCTTTTCCCCTTGATAACTCTTTCAGGAGTGAACTTCCCATCCAAGGAACAGATTTCTCTCATTTCCTATTGTTTTGCCCTGTTTGTATCTATGAATCATTTGTAAGTCAGATGTTTGTAACTCAGAGACTGCCTGCATAGAAGTATGTAATCTAGTCTTTTTTACCATTATTCTCAATTAAGTAGAAATCTCAAAAAAAATTGGGATTTTAGCATTAAAAACATGCCAACATCAAACTATGAAGTTCTGCTGACAAATTATAGAATCAACCGCCATTTGACTTTTAGATTACACGCTGAAGTTCAGCTTTTTTCAGCCAATTCAAACTGGAAGTGTTGTGGCTGCACTGGAGAAACCCAGGTCTGGGTCTCGAGTCCAACTCAATATTTTTAATGCTACCACAAAACCATAGAGAATGAAGACAAGCATCTATATTTGAGGGTAATAATGAGAAAAAAAGATTGTCTTGCCTTGGCAACAGAGCTAAGGCAACATCAATGTTTATAGCAGGGATAAGCAACTTTAAAAAGCCTGAGGGCCAATTTTCCTCCCTGAGAATCCATCGTGCGTTGTATTAGTCCCAAAACTTTGACAAAAATAAAGAGAAACCAAACCTGTAATGCATGCTTTTGGAGGAAGGGATGGAGAGGCCTGGTCCCTGTTTTGTGGCAAAACCAGTGTTCCTACAATTTCTCCTTATTTTTCATGAGAGGCCTGATAGAGTAGAGTTCATACAAGGTCCATTGAATTTTGTCCATCTCTGGAGTAGAGTCAGGTTCTTGCTCTGAAACATTTACCGAATAGATTTTTTGGATTGATCAAGATGAGAAGGAAATAAATGGAAGTGAGAGCTATTCTACACTATACTAAATAACCCGCTACCTCTCAGGTTGTAGTTCCCACCGCCAGCCCAAACCCTGGGTTTTCCTGGGAGGGGTGGCTAGATGGCATCCCGAATCAACCAAAGGTTGACTTGGGATGCTATTCAACCTCTCATTTCAGCCCCCAAATATACCAAACTTGCCAGAGAGGACTGCCAGCAGTCGTCCTGATGCTTGGAAATGATGTGTCAGGAGGGAGAAGGAGGGAAATCCCTTCTCTTCCCCACCCCCACCTCCTGACGTACCATTTTCTCATGCCAGAAAGAATGTAGAGAGAGGTTTGAGCTGCTGACAGGCCTCTCTGATAAGTGTGGGGCCAAAATGGGGGGGGGGTGGGCTGGAGGGGAGGGGTTGGGCACCTTCCTGCTCCTCTGGGCTTTTGGGAGCCTGATGAAGCAGGTTGGCTGTTGGCTGTGGATACAGACCCCTGGAACTGTGGAATCAGTCCCAGTAGTCAGTCCCCACATGGCCCTTGCCTCTAAAGACCTGGACCTCAGCTTAAAGTCTGGATCTTGGTGTTTATTTAATGAGGAATAAACAAGGAAAACCCAGTTTACTCTGCATTAATTTGCTTTTACCTGAGGCATCATTTGGACACCTCTGGTAAAAAGCAAGACAAGTTCCACATTTTGGACTTGTCTGGAAGGGCTCTGAGTAACAAACAAGTAGTATAGATGACTGCAAATAGGATTCCATATGCATGCAGAATAAGGATGCAACACAACATGGAAAACTAAAATATTCCTCTGAAAAGATGAATAAGAGAAAGAGATATTGTACCATGTTCAGACCCTTAGCCATGAAGTAAGCTAAGTGAAGAATATTTTGTCTTAAGGAACTTTAGCAAAATATAACACAATCAATTTGAAAAATCGTATTTTAGTAATACTTTTCCAATGCAGCAAGATAGATTATGCAAGCTTTTGAAACTCACAGGCTTCTTCATCATACATGGGAATTAAAAGTCATTTTTGGAGAAGAAATAATTTTCTGCATGGTCAAAATGGCTACACCCGGATCGTCTTGTTCCTTCAGACTCATACATAACTTTGACATCCTGAAATCAAGCACATCTATGAGATATGTTTTATGTTGCCATAATTTTCAGTTAAGGATGGGCTTCTGGAAGCTAGGAGCCTCACTGCCACTCGAACCCACCAGAGCAGACACATATTGTTACCAAAGTCTGGCAGTACAATAAGGCCAAAAACAGTTCAGATTTCCCCTATTGGCATTTTAGTATTAAGAAGCATGAAGGGCGTTCTCTCAACTTAGGCTTCTGGGAAGCTTCTTGGTACACTAAATGAAGGTGAAATTATCTTTTTTTTTTTCTGGCACTGCTACATGCTCAAATTGCATTGGCACACTGGTTGTGGCTATTGGGATTCTTGTGAGCCACAATATGGTTCCAAGAGTTTGTATGTAATTTACAACTTGTGTGTTGGCCAACCCTATTCAAAGTCATGAAGTGCACTATGAAAGTAATGACCTGTGAAACAGGAAGGTATGACATGATGTCCTAAATGTCCACTGTAGAGTCAGTCCTTTCTCAGATGCAAACAACATTGTCAATCATTTGTTTCCACCCCATGATTTACATCATACAGGGCCTCCCACAGGGCAGCAAATGACTGGGGTGGGGACAGAGGTGCATACCAATAGACAAGAGAGGTACATTAATGATTCATTAATGTGTTTTGATGCAGTGGAAAGGAGAGAAAACCCTTTCAATTGTATGTCACAGCAAGTATTTGTATGAATGCACTAAGCCTTCCGGGTGATGGGTTTCTTTCTCATCATTCATCTTCCTCTTATTCAATGGAGGTGATAATTTAATGCACTTGTCCTCACAGGAAAACCTAAATCAACTACAACATGTAAGTGTTGAAGGTGCAAAGGAATTACAAATTTCTGCAATACAATTAAGGGGAGTTAGATCCCAAGAGACGTCTGCTTAATGCAAGGCGAGAAAAGGAGAGGGACCTGGTGCATTTATCCTTGTCAAAAAGCAGGGGGGGGGGGGGGGTAGGTGGCAGCATGGGATTGGCAGAATCCATTTGCAAGATCTATTACTTGCCTGTCTCCAACCCATTAAGATAATGAGCAGTGAATGAGTAGTATGGGAGGGAGATGACTAAAGTAAGATGAATGATGGCAGTAAGGAAGCCCTATTAGTGTGCAGATAGCAGCTCTTTCCTTGTATCTCATTCTGGCAGCTTGCATTCTGATAATACCTTGAAGTCCCCTCTCTTACCATCACTGTTTCCTTCTGATACCGGTCAATTTTCTGTTCCTTCAATACAGAGATTCAAAATCTACCTCTTTAACACCTCTCTCCTTGCCAACGGTGCCCCACTTATGGCCTCCCAAGGTATGCCAGTTCTCTCAGTTTACATGAGCTCATGTGCTCTTTTCAGATGGAATATTGTGATTGGAATCAAGGAGGTTTCAGCCTTAGAAAACTATGTAGATTCTTTGTCTACTCCTGGGGACACTGTGTATGTAAGATGAAAGAAGAGGAGTGTGGCCACACATCTGATGAGACTCTTAGAACCTATAAACAATGCAAGCTATGCGAGGCTCTCCGGTTCCCACTGGTCTTGAGTTATTTATATTGAAACACTGTCTTTTCAAGACAAATGAATTATATACCGAAAATAACTACGAAAGAAAAGGACTTAAAGTCGGATGTGGAAATCAGAGAGGAGTTCAGAAGATTCTATACCCAACTTTATACGAAAGAAGATATAAAGAAAGAAGATATTATGGAATATATTGGACAACTGAAACTAGATAAGATATCGGATGAGGATAGAGAAAGATTGAACAAAGAGATTACGGAAGAAGAAATAGAGGAGGCAATAAACAGAATGAACGCTGATAAAGCCCCGGGGCCAGATGGGTTTACCGCGGGATTTTATAAATCTTTTAAACAACAATTGGTACCAATACTCAAAGTTATAGTAAATGATGCATTGAAACTTAAAAAAGTACCAGACTCATGGAAGGAAGCGGAGATTACAGTGATACATAAAGAAGGCTCTCTAGAAACAGATATTAAGAATTATAGACCAATCTCTCTTTTAAATTCGGACTATAAATTATTTGCGAATATCATGGCAACAAGGTTAAAATCGTTCTTAAGTAATTGGATTGGAGAAGAACAAACAGGATTTCTCCCAAACAGACATATGAAAGACAATATACGGAATGTCCTGGATCTCTTGGAATACTATGAGATAAATCATCAAAAGGAATTTGCTATTTTATCAATAGATGCTGAAAAAGCATTTGATAACTTAAATTGGGATTTTTTTAAGATTCTAATACAAGAATTAGACATGGGAGAAAAATTCAGTAATGCCATCAGTGCTATTTACGAATTCCAAAAGGCAAGAGTAAAAATAAATGGGCAGATGACACAGGATTTTGAAATTGCCAAGGGAACCAGACAAGGATGCCCATTATCTCCCCTGATCTTTATAATGGCAATAGAGACTCTAATGAAAAAAATCAGAGAAGATGAAAAGATAAAAGGTGTGAAGGTGGGCAAATACGAATATAAGATACGGGCATTTGCCGATGACCTATTAGCAACAATTGAAGACCCAGGGAAAAATTTACAAAATTGGATAGCTAAAATAGAGGAGTTTGGGAAAGTTGCGGGCTTTAAGATGAATACGAATAAAACGAAACTTTTGCTAAAGAACGTGGAAAAAGAGAAACAAGTTAAGATACAACAACAAGTAGGAATAGAGAGTGTTAAGAAAATTAAGTATCTGGGAGTCTGGATTTCTGCAAGAAATGGTCAATTGTTAAAAAATAACTACGAAATACTATGGAAAAAGGTACAGAAAGATCTACAGAAATGGAATTCGCTGAACCTCTCTTTGTTAGGACGGATATCATTAATAAAAATGAATGTGCTCCCTAAATTTATATTCTTGTTTCAAAATATCCCGGTGATTAAAAATATATCTGTTTTTAACAAATGGAAGAAGGACTTAATGAAATTTATATGGAAAGGGAAGAGACCAAGAATAAAGTATACTAACCTAGTAGATAAAAAAACTAGAGGAGGTCTGGGATTTCCAGACCTGAAGACATATCATGAAGCCTGTGCATTAATGTGGATCAGAGAATGGATGACATTGGACAACGAAAAATGTTTGAATCTGGAAGGCCATGATTTGAGAGTGGGATGGCATGCGTATGTATGGTACGATAGAGAAAGAAAGGAGAAAAATTTTGGAAACCATTTCATACGCGCCTCCCTATTGCGTACATGGCTAAGATACAAGGCTTTCTTTTATAAAGCTACTCCATTATGGGTCTCCAGTATGGAGGCCCATCAAAGAAGGCTATTGGGATGGAGGAATTGGCCCAGATATAAGGATATTTTGCATAAAGGAAAAATGGAGATGAAATCTTTTGAAGAAATTAAGAGTGCATACGGTAATATAACTTGGTTGCACTACTTACAACTTAAAGAATACCTCAAACAAGATCAAAAAATACATGGGATAAAATACTAAAAATACAGAAAAAAGTAATTACAATGCTGTACAATAAGTTGGTTCAATGGCTGACAGAAACGGAACAGGTGAAAGTCTGTATGATCAAATGGGCAGAGAATATAAGACGGCCCATCCATTTTCGGGAATGGGAGCTAATATGGAATAGAAAATTGAAATATACATATGCCATGGACTTGAAAGAAAACTGGTATAAAATGTTTTACAGATGGTATTTGACACCGAGTAAATTGAGCCAAATGTATCCAAATGTATCAGACAAATGTTGGAAATGTAAGGAGCAGGCAGGCACCTTTTACCATATGTGGTGGACATGTAAAGAAGCAATTAAATTTTGGGCAACGATTCATGAAGAAGTACAGAAGATGTTGAAAAAAAGGTTCAAAAAGAAACCGGAATACTATTTACTGGGAGTCTTGGACTCTGATTTTAAATTAGATGAGAATGAAGACAAGCTATTTGCTTTTTTTACTACAGCGGCAAGGATTGTCTTTGCCAGACATTGGAAAAAGGAACAAATTCCGACCAATGAAGAGTGGTTGGAGAAAGTTACAGAAATAAGAGATATGGATGAATTAACTTTTCTTCTGAAAAAAAATATGGGGAAATCTTTAAAGAGGACAAATTGGTCCTCTTTTTATGACTATGAAAAGAAACTTAATTGAAGTGGAGAAGACGAGATCGGACTATTAAGGAGAAGAAATAAATATAAGAAGAACCTGAGGATGGGGTGGAAGTCATTTTAGATTATTGTAGGTAGGGTTATAATTGTCTGTTGGGTTGTGATGTTTGTATACTTTCTTATGTAGTTTTTTTTTGTTTATTTCCCACTTTTCTATCTTCTATTATTGTTCTCACTCTTTCCCTGTGTGTATCTTTAAAATACCTAATAAAAACTACTTTAAAAAAAAAAAAAGAAACACTGTCTTTTCTGTGCAGCAGACATTCAGTTGTTTCAATTGGCTTTATTTTGTTTGACTTTTCTGCTGCGGTTACCCATTCTGGGCAGACAGCAAGATCATAAATCCAAAGAAGCAAACAAATACATTGGTAGAAAATGCAAAGACCATTCAGAAATTCATTTGTGGCTCTATGTTCCCACCATCACCATCCACAATAGTGTGGAGAATCCCCTAAGAGTGCAATCTTTTCAAAATATGGAGGAGAAAGGAGGAGGAGGAAGAGGAAGAGATTGGTCCGATCTAGAAAAACAAAATAAGGGATCATTTTTTGTATTTTCTTATGCATGAGCCACAAACAGTGATCTATCAAGAGATAGTTATGATGTAATGATTTAAGTGCCCACTGGAAGCACAAGCCAACAATCAAGACCAGCAGTTCAGAAACACAACAAAACTCACAAAGACTGTGTTGCTCAAAAACATCTTTTTATACATCCTTCTTGTCATGATGCTGTTCTACACTAACCCTTAAAGTGGGCCTGATCAGGTACCTGGGATGCTGGATCAGATCATTTGTGGCCAAATAGGAATTCTCTGCCCCACTCTGGTGACAGCAAAACACTCCTGGTCATTTGTCAGGGATACTTTGAATGCAGTTTTCCTGCTCCTTGGCAGGGGTTTGGATGGGATGGCCCACGAGGTCTCTTCTAACTCTATGATTCCTTGAATCTACATTAACCCTTAAAGTGAGCCTGATCAGGGACCTGGGATGCTGGATCCGACCATTTGTGGCCAAATAGGAATTCTCTGACCCACTTTGGTGGCAGCAGGGACTCTCCACTACCTACTTCAGTGCTGCTGGGCAGGGGCCCTAATTGTAATTCCCTTCCCTCTGTGTCATGGATACCTACCTTACTTTCAGGAGTCCATCAGACTTCTGGCAGGTTTCATAACTTACAATAAAAGACTGAGAAGGGGAGGGGAGAATGATGAGAAGGTGCAGCCATCCCAAGTCCCCAGGCCATGAGAGCCTGGGGAGAACAGAATGACTGTATAGGCACTACAACCAGTTCCACTTAGGAATCAGCCAAGCTATCTTCATAGGCTCTAACTTGGGGGAAGACCCAAATCTTGTCTTAGTTGGAGCTAACCTGGGGTTAAGCCAACTCCAGATCAGTCCCAGTGTGGCATTTAGCTGCTATAAAGCTAATCTGCCTCCCCTGACCTAAGCAATCACTAAAGATGTGCCCCAGGCGGAGCAAATATCCAGTCTAGTTGGCACAATCATTCCATGTCCTGAATATATTCTGCTCAGAGCTCCTAAAGGCAGTTCACAATTTTGCTACATGGGGCAGCCATACAGAGATCTAGGAGTTCGTGTGTATGCACACCTGTGTGTACCTTTAAGTAATTTGTTGACTTATGGTGACCTCATGAACTCGGTGGTGGCTTGCCAATGGCTTCCTCTGAAATACAGCCCACAGCCTCTCCTATTCCTTGGTGGTCTCAGATTCAAGTGCTAACCAGGGCTTACCCTGATAAACTTCCAAGATTAGATGAGCTCTGATGCCCTTGAGGTATACAGACTGTGCTAAGAGTTCATGGAAAAACTTAAGCAGAAGGTTTTGTTTATGCAAACCTGAGGCTTTGGTCAATTTAATTCTAAAAATTCTGGGTTTGACTCTCTCAGTGTTTAATCATGTTAATGCTGATCTGAGGTTAAAAAGGCCCCTTTAACACCCATGTGGCAGGTCGGTACAACATGAAATATGGCCAACAAATAGCACATCTCTGGTTAAGAATCCAATCACCAGATTACAGAGATTAACAAACAACCCTATCGTTCTTTCAAGCAACTGGGAAAGACAAAAGCCAAAACATATTTCATATTTATTGAACTATTAAGTTATGTTCTTTAATCACTGCAGTACAGTGGTTCCCAACCTTTTTACACCAGGGGCCACTTGACCAGGGACCACTTTGACCAGGGACCACTCTTCAGCATTACTACCAAAGGGGTTATGAATCGGTTTTGGTCAACTTTAGATTCGGTTTGATTATTTGGGGTGCTGATTCAGAAATTTGCATTGGAAAAACTACATCAGCTCTAGTTTCTGATACAGAATATATGCCATCCAGTAGTTACCATCTGCTCACCCACAGAAAACCATATTTAATAATCTAGAGGTAATGTGGTAGTAGTCATCCTCTCCCAACTCAACATCCCTGTTTCCTCAGCACTATAAGAGGGTTTCACAAGACCAGTCGCTCTTGTTGCCATGTGGTTTCGAGGCAACTGTGTAAAAATGATGATGCCACATACCATATTTTTGTTCTTGTGGATCACTGGTGGACCACAGACCACAGGTGACCAACCATTGCTTTAATGTGTGAATATGTTGAACTGACACTCTAAATCCAAAGTGTGAACTTTCATCTTCCAGACAGTTCAGAGCAAACCAGATCTCTACAATCCACATTCTATTCTGGATTAGTTAGCTGTGTGGAAGCAGTTGAACATGAGTCCCAATAATCTGCCACACCCCTAGTCTGCCACCGAGCTCCATCCAAGCTCTTGGCCATCACAAGCACCATTGCTGATGTCAGAACAGGGTGCCCACATGACCATCAAGAAAGAGGAGGGTGAATTGGTAAATTCTTCCAGCTTGTCACATAGTGATGGCACATGTTCAGTTTGGACAATGGATTGTGCCAACTCAAACATGATCCAAATGTCCAGATATCCCTGAAGCCCTGGGGTACTTCAGAGTTTACAGCGAACTCTAGAGTATCCCCTGACTTTGCTAGAAGTGATGCAATGTCCATTCAGGGTGAGTCTGGGATTTGTGGGCCATGTGAACAAGCTCTTGGTCCACAAGCAAAATGAGGTATGAATCTAGTGTAACCCAACTCCTTCTTCCCTCAGATCTTCTGCCTACAGATCTCAGTCAGCAGAACAGTTCAGCCAGCAGATTTCTGTATCAACAGATTAGGATAAATAAACAGAAAGAAAATCCTATTGATTTCACTATGGGTGACTGATATATCTCTTAATTCTTCCTTTAAAATGAAGGAAGCAATTCTAACTGTGGCTCGATCATTGTTCTTATGTGGCTCATTGCTTTTAAAAAGTATTTTGAACATTTAAAATGTATTGACAAAAATGGAAACAGAATAATTTTCAGTGTTGCTTCCAACATTAGAAAGCCAGCCAGTACTAATATGTTCTGTTTTAACAACCTTTGGAATCATTGATTTACCACTTAGGGTTTTATCTTCAAAGTGGAAAAAACCCACACAAATTAGTATTTTCCAGACTGATTCTAATTATTTATCTTATGATTATTTCCCTTTGTATTTGGGTGGTCACACTGTTTAAAAAGCAATGCTAGTAGTTATAATTAGCCTTATTTCATTTCATTTCATTTCATTTGAAAAACACACAGATAGAAAGATGTCTTTAAAATTGCAAGTGGAACTTCAGGTGACCTCTCTCAACAGGAAACAAGTGATGTCAATATTTTGAAATCCAAACAAAGCTAACAAATTTTGCTTGTTGCCAGGACTAAGATAATAATCAGTTCTGCTTTCCATCACCAAGCTTTGACTGCAAGAAGGCCCTGCTGCCACTATTCAAACCCAATCCTACCTTTTCCAAAGGTCAGAGAAAGCCCAACATTCATTTCTAAAGCAGAAGACAGTTATAAAAGTGGGCATGTGGGCTTGTTTGGCATAAAGATTCACAACAACAGTCTACTCTAAGGAGGCACAAAGTCATAGATCCTCAATGAGAGAACATGTAACATTTCCCAAGTTCAGACTGAAGAATATAAGAAGAGTCTTGTTTAATTATTTCCCACAACCAGGTGTCTCTAGGCTATTCATAAGCATTTTATGTGGAAATTTAATTCCTTGAAGTGTTTGATATTCATAGGCATGAAAGTTTCTGATGGTCTGTTTTTTTCTCCCTTTTCTATATTATAACTATTTGATGGGTATTAGTACATTCATACAGTTGCTGAATTTCCACATACATCCTTGCTCTTCGCTTGATCATTTGTATGTGTGACTGTGATTTCAAAATTATATAATGTGGCATGAAGTTGGAAGGTGAAAGACATGGATGCTCTATTTGCTCTATTGCTCTATTATGATATTTTATATATAATAAATGGGTAGTTGAGTCGCATCAGAAGATCACCTTTTGTTGTAGAAGATATCATGTGATGAACATGCTTATGTGAACTAGACCCTCAGAGTGGATGTGTTCTGGAGCTACTGTAGGACCACATGCTTCTGTCTTGTACTGCTGTTCTGTTGCCTTTTCTACTTCCTTCTCATTAATAATCCTTGGATAAGAATTTCAACAAAAGCACAACTGTCCATATTAAGATTGCAGTCAATTAATGAAATCAGTAGAAGATTAGGACTTGGACATACACCTATCAACCCCAGCTTCTGCCAGCCTAGCAATTCAAAAACATGCAAATGTGAGTAGATCAATAGGTACCTCATCGGTGGGAAGGTAATGACGCTCCATGCAGTCACGCTGAACTGCTGAGCTTGTTGACCAAAAGGTCGCAGGTTCGAATCCGGGGAGCAGCATAAGCTTCTGCTGTCAGCCCCAGTTTCTGCCAACCTAGCAATTTGAAAACATGTGAATGTGAGTAGATCGATAGGTACCACTCTGACGGGAAGGTAACGGCACTCCATGCAGTCATGCCAGCCATATGATCTTGGATGTGCCTACAGACAATGCCGGTTCTTCGGCTTAGAAATGGAGATGAGCACCACACCCCAGAGTCGGACACAACTGGACTTAATGTCAGGGGAAAACCTTTACCTTTACCTAGTACACCTGTGAAGGAACTAGAGATGATCCTGAAAAAGTAAAGCTATATCACTTGATACTAACATTAAGATGGTCCAAGCCATTGTATTTCCCATCTCTATTTATGCGCATAAAAGCTAGACAATGAAGTCAATAGGAAGACAGTGAACTCCTTTGAGATGTGGACCTGGAGGAGAATTCTACAGATGCCATGGACTGCTAAACTGACAAATGAATGGGTTCTAGAACAAATCAGACCTGAACTATCCCTAGAAGCCAATATGACTAAACTGAGGCTGTCATACTTTAGCTATATCATGAGAAGACATGACTCACTAGAGAAGATAAAAGTGTTTGGTAAGGCAGAAGGAAAAGTGGAAGATCACATTCTAGATCAGTGGTCCTCAACCTGTGGGTCCCCAGTTGTTTTGGCTACCAGCTGTTTGGATTTCTGGGAGTTGAAGGCCAAACATCTGGGAACCCACAGGTTGAGAACTACTGTTCTAGATAGGCAGAGTCAGTCAAGGAAGCCACAGCCTTAAGCCTTAAGGGCCTTCACAGGGCTCTTTGATGATAGGGTGACCTAAAGATCTCTCATTCACAGAGTCGTCACTGCTCAAAATGGACTTGAAGGCAGTTAATGAAATCAGCAACAACAAAAAACCACTTCATATTTTAATTCTTAACACAGATGATCAATATCAACATTTATCAATTTCATTAAATATAATAAAGAGAACATGTTGAACATTCTTGTTTCCTGGAAACCAAAGACAATAAATCTTAGTGATAGCCAAAACATCATCTGCCCACATGATGATGTTATTTGAACACATTGAAATGCATTTATAATGGCATTTGGGGTTGGTTTTTTCTGAGTCATTTCCTTTCAGGAAGTGTAATGTACTCAATCATGTGCAAATTTCAGGACTGCTTAAGACATTTTGATGCAGCCAAGGGAATTTAATATTATATAGTATTTTTTCCTCCTAGAAAATACATAGGCATTTATTTACACACTTTTCTACACATTTCTTTTTAATGCAACATGCATTATTGGCACCAAAGCAAATCTGAGTCGCTTAGGAGGTGATCTTCTGTTCGAGTATGTCTGCTTCTAGCAGGAACCTTCTATGCAGACCTTCCTTAATAGAGTGTGGAGTAGCACTTTGGCTTTTGGACTAAATTTTGGAAGAATTAGAGTCCACTTAATTATGAAACTCATTAGATGGTTGTTGGGCAATCAGTCTGAACTCTACTCAAGATCGTTGTGAGGACAATATGAGAATGAGAGCTGTGGGCCTAGTCTTGATCTCATTGAAGGAAAGGCAGAATATAAATATAATTAACTCACTATCTAATAAATAAATGAAATGCACAACGGATACAAGGCAGGTACAAATTAAAAGTTCACAGATAGTTCATACAGAGATCATAAGTCATTATTCAATTGTGGTGGGGGGGGGGGAAGAGTTCATGATAGTGCTTCTTATGTAAACTACCGTGACACCCTGAATACACTTGATCATCTGATTTTGAAAGAGATGGGTTGAAAAGCAATACTGGAAATAAGGTTGGGCCTGGTTAGTACTTGGATGGAAGACCATCCTAGGGAATCCCAAGATCTCAAGGTAGTGCTAGGAACAAACGTATTTTGAAACCTTGGAGTGCCATTGCTGTCAGCCTGTGCTGTCCATACTCAGACAGATTATTCAATTATCTGATCTACCAATAGTTATAAAGCAGGTTTCTGTGTTTCTGTCTGCCCCATAAGTGCTTCTATACATGTGTGTTAAGTCACTCAAATGCTTTCTTTTGCTATTTATGCTGACACCCATGTGTTTGTTATATAGAAAGGAGAAAAGCCAAAGATTTCAGATGCATATCACTTTTCTGTCCAGTATAAATTTTACACTCTACACAACAAACTCAATTGGGGGGGGGGGGGAGTACATCACAGCTCCTAGCAGATGAAAACATCCCAAGGCAAATGCAATTATCTCCCTTGACATGCAGGTGACCTCTTTAAAACTGATGGCTCGTGGAGATAAGAAAAAAGAGAAAGTACTCATTCTGATTCCAGACTCTAGTCCAGACACTGAACACCAGACTGATTATTTATTTCCTTACTTGTTTGTTTTGCAGTTACAATGCCTCCAAGTCATTGTAAATGCACAAACTCATCGTCTCCTAATGAGGCCCCATGAAGCACTCCAGGAGTGCTTTAGCTGACAAAATATGTCTAGGAATGGGGGTTGGGAAGGGAGGCATACAGTGGAAAAGGGGGAGATGGGGTGCAAGATTAATGACATCAGCATATGACAAAGATGACCTGGTTTAGTCCTCCAGGAGCTGTTGGATTGCAACTTCTATCATGCCTCACCATTGACAATGCTGGATTGTGAAGATTCATGGTCCAACAACTGCAAAACCGCAAGTACACTGTTAGTCCATTATGAACTGGCTTCCTCTCTAATAGTCTTCTGCTTGGCTGCAGAAATAATTTCATACCTTTCATATTCCCATTTGTAACTCCAGTAGGATTATTACACAAGATCATTGAATGCTGTTTCAGTTATATGTGATGGGCTTTGGATAACATCGAGTTATCCTGAAGAACCTATTGATGCTAGAGAAGTGTTTTCTCTAAGCGTCTAGCACTCCACCAATGTTTGACCACAGGATCACACTAGATGCCTAGAAAGAACACTTCTCTAAGCATCTGTATCTCCTTCAGTGTGATCCTTTGTTATGCTTTGACCAGAAGCCCAAGTTCATTTCAGTAAGAAAAATAAGGTACTAGTTTATAAACAAAAATCATATTACACAAAGGGTCCTGGAATGGATCCCTCATGTAATACATGAGCTGACTGTACTTATTCCAAATTCCTTCTTTACTTTTGGGTGATGCTCTTAGCTTTCACATCTGATTTGTTACTTACACCTTAAAGAATTTAGGACTTCTTCATATGGCCCTTTTGGGTCATGCCTTTATGCCAGCAATTGCCAGAAAAAGAGAAGGCATGTGGGGTGGCTTGTGGTGTTCCATACGCCCTTCCCTCTCCCCTCATCACATGGTAGGGGTACTTCGGCATCCTTTCCCTCCTGCCATCAGATGGTAGAAAGGGTGGCAATGCATGGCAACACCGGTTGCCTCATCACCCTTTCTGTCATTGCACGGCAAAAATTGGAGGAAAATGTGGCTAGCTCCATCAGAGCTACCCAAACTACACTTTCTTCCCTGTAGTGGAGGAGAAAGCGCCTTTCAGTGCTTCCCCTCCACTTTGGGAGGAATGTGATGGGGCCTGCCATGCATCGTGTGATGGTACACAACAGGCCCCATCCTTGCCACACATAAAAGTAGCAAATCGGGGCAAAAATGCCCTATGTGAAGAGGTCCTTAGACTATGGTTCCTTCTGCACTGCCATATAAAATCCATATTATCTGCTTTGAACTGGATTATATGGCACTGTAGACACATATAATCCACTTGAAAGCAGATAATCTTGGATTATATGGCAGTGTAGATGGGGCCTTAAAGGCATTTTGTTTACACTACTGCCTTAAAAGAACTATCTAGACCAGCGTTTCTCAACCTGGGGGTTGGGACCCCTGAGGGGGTCGTGAGGGGGTGTCAGAGGGGTCACCAAAGACCATCAGAAAATACATATTTCTGATGGTCTTTGGAACACAGTGCTCTCTGGAAGTAGGTGAACTACATCTCTCCTAAATCACTGTCAATTCCTCCCAAATCCCTCCAGTATTTTCTATTGGTCATGGGGGCTCTGTGTAGGAAGTTTGGCCCAACTCTATCATTGGTTGGGTTCAAGGGGCTCTTTGATTGTAGGTGAATGATAAATCCCAGTAACAACAACTCCCAAATGTCAAGACCTATTTTTCCCAAACTCCACCAGTGTTTACAGGTGGGCATATTGAGTGTTTGTGCCGAGTTTGGTTCAGATTGGTCATTGTTTGAGTGGATGTAGGTGAACTACAACTCCAAAACTCAAGGTCAATGCCCACCAAAACCTTCCAGTATTTTCTGTTGGTCATGGGAATTCTGAGGGCCAAGTGTGGTTCAATTCCGTCGTTGGTGGAGTTCAGAATGCGCTTTGATTGAAGGCGAACTATAAATTCTAGGTAAATTATAAATTCAGAATGCTCTTTGATTGTAGGTGAACTATAAACTACAACTCCCAGATGACATAATCAATTTGCCCTCAACCCCACCAGTATTCAAATTTGGGCGTATTTGGTATTTGTGCCAAATTTGGTCCAGTGAATGAAAATGCATCCAGCATATAAGATATTTACATTACGATTCATAATGTAAATAGCAAAATTGCAGATATGAAGTAGCAATGAAAATAATTTTATGGTTGGGGATCACCACAACATGAAGAACTGTACTAAGGGGTCGCGGCATTAGGAAGGTTGAGAACCACTGATCTAGACAGACTAGGTCATATAAATCATCAGCAGCATCAGCATCATGAGACTCTTTAAGAGTTTTTTTTTCCTTCTAGGAACAAACCAAAAATGTGCTGAGGTGTAACATTTCTTCTGAGGGAAATCATTGAATTAATTTCCTTGATCAGTCCATCTCCTACAGGTAATAAAATCAGAGCTTTGCACTCTGTAGGAAATCTTCCTATAATATAGCCATCAGGAATGGATCAAAGAGATGTTACTTAAATGGTTTTAAACTCAGTGAGAAAAAGAAGATAATACTGGTATTAAAATTTTGGATAAATACAGATTAAATTGGTTAAAATAATTGAGTTTCTCTTATCAAAAATGCTTAGGACCAGAAGTATAGTCTAAGACGGACTTCATTTAATCATCCCAATTAGAGTAAACTTATTAATTACGTAAAATTAATGGACACATTGACTTCTGTTCTCCTCAGTTCAATGGTCCTTCTTTCGTTGGGACTAAGATTTAGCCTCCAAATGGTGACTTTACTAAACTCTAGTAGATGAGATGGATATTGTGTCACTGCCAAGCAAACTTAAAATGAGCTTCTTTGAAACCTGGCTGCTTGCTCTGTTCCAGCTTCTAAGAGCCTTTCAGCAATCTGTGTGTGGCTGAATCTCAGTACAGTTTGTTCAGTTACCTCTAGATTAATATAAATACAGACAGTACTGGAGACACGGTAAGCGACTAGCTGTTTACGTGTATTGACAAAATGAAGGGAGGTAAATGACTAAAGAATCAAAATGTTATAACCACCGCTCTGAGCTTCTCCCTGCCCTCATGAATGAATCATTCCCCAGTAAATTGTTCTATTCCATATGTATCACTATAAAAATATATTCTTCATGAGTAATCCTTGTTTGAAGTACTTTCTTTAAACAATAGTTGAAAGCTGTTCTAAATGACCAAATATAGCACGTGATCCACAAATGGCTTAAGCTTGAGTACATGGATTTAAGATGATGGAATATTTTTTTTTTATTACCGTAATGCTGCACTGAAATCAGGAGACGCTTACTTCTTGGGAGGAGAGCAATGTCCAATCTCGATAAAATAGTGAAGAGTAGAGACATCACACTGGCAACAAAGATCTGCATAGTCAAAGCAATGGTATTCCCCGTAGTCACCTACGGATATGAGAGCTGGATCATAGGGAAGGCTTAGTGAAGGAAGATAGATGCTTTTGAACTGTGGTGTTGGAGGAAAGTTCTGAGAGTGCCTTGGACCGCCAGAAAATCCAACCAGTCCATACTTCAGGAAATAAAGCCCGACTACTCATTGGAGGGAAGGATAGTAGAGGCAAAGATGAGGTACTTTGGCCACATCATGAGAAGAAAGGAAAGCTTGGAGAAGACAATGATGATGGGGAAAATGGAAGGAAAAGGGAAGAGGGGCCGACCAAGGGCAAGATGGATGGATGGTATCCTTGAAGTGACTGGATTGACCTTGAAGGAGCTGGGGGAGGTGACGGCTGACAGGGAGCTCTGGCATGGGCTGGTCCATGAGGTCACGAAGAGTCGGAAATGACTGAACGAATGAACAACAACAACATGGTGGAAGAATTATTCTGCATAGAAAAACACATTTTTTGTGTGTGCAAAAATGTGATTTTTTACCTGTTTTCTATGCAGGTAATGGATACAATTTTTTTTCTTGCATAGAAAACATGGAATTTAATTATATGCATCCATCACTGTAGGATATCATCCAAACCTTCCATCTCCGATACCATATGGAGTAGTATAAGCTCAGTCTAAAAATTTAAAAACCACAAACACACCTAGTATTAGCAAATGAGTTACAATTCAACCTTTTCTAGCAAGATGGAGCTAAATCTAGCAAGATGCATTCCTATAACTGTACTGATCACTTTATATTTATCCTACACCTACACAGTACCATGCAATGCTACTTTCCATTTCTAAACATTGCTCAGCCATTCTTCTAAAAATGTACACTCCTGGCACCCACCAAAAATATGTTCTGTTGTGATTTTAACAGATATTTCTGTGGGTGTACAATCCAAATAGGCTGGATGTAAATATAAGATGAAATTTTGAGAGGAGACAGATGATCTTCCACTCCACCCCAGAACCAAAGATGTTTTGATAACATAATTATTGTCTGAGCTGTGTTCTCTCATTGCTTTCACTCGACCACTATGTGTTGAATCCTTTCCCCAGATTGACCCTGCAATGCCAAAACCTTGGGTTCCTTTGCTCCTTTACCCTTCCCTAGATCCAGTACTTGGGCCTCAAGGTGATCTCTAAGTAAACCTGTTGTTCTGTGGATTCACTACACATATTATCACTGGCCCAGTAAGTTTAGCTGACCTTTTAAGTATCCATACACTCAGGGGCGGCTCAATCAATTACGCAAAGTAAGCATTTGCAGTATAGTTGATTTTGCCCAGGGGAGCTCTTGAGGCGCCCTTGGGGGAAAATAGACCTTGACATGTGCAAGTTGTAGTTACTGGGATGTACAGTTCACCTACAATCAAAGAGCATTCTGAACTCCACCAATGATGGAATTGAACCACATATGGCACACAGAACTCCCACGACGAACAGAAAATATATATCAGTGATTGGTTGGGGGGGGGGCAAAATACTGTTTGCTTACCATTGAAAATTACCTAGGGCCACCTCTGCATACACTTATGTGGTTGGAAATGAGGGATCAAGAGATATGGCTTTCATTACACTCCCATTCTCTGATTAAACTAAAATTTGAGCTTGGAAAAGTTTCTCTTTGAAGTAAACCTCTAGGCAACATGGCCACTTTAGAGATAGATAGAAAAAATGGTTTTTGCCATAGCACAGAATCTCCCAGCCAATTACCACACTGACAAATTGCTCTTAAAATAATACAAAAATATGGAGCAGTGGAAGTATGGAGTCATGAGGTTGTGCAAAGTATAATATCTGGACCATGAATTGGCAAATTGGAACAATTGTGCAAAAAAGGAAAGGTGTGACGTTGAATGTTTATAAAACAGTAAAAAAAAGTGACCTAGCAAAAACAAATATACACCAGTAAAAACAGAGTAAACCAGTAAAAATCTCTTTCTAGTTCATACCAGGTTATTCTATTTTTTACTGGTTTATTCTATTTTTATTGGTGTATACATTTTACTGGTTTATACAGTTTTTTACTGGTTCATACAGTTTTTATTGGTTTATTGTGTTTCTTACTAGTGTTTAAATTTTATTGGTTCATACAGTTTTTACTGGTTTATTCTGTTTTATATAGTTTTTTGTTTCATTCTGTTCCTGACTGTTTAAAAAAACAGATTCATGTTTCTTTAATGGTGTATTCTGGTTTTTACTGGGGTTTTACTGGGGTTTTAAATTGGTATGTAAAATATTACATTTTTATTTGTTCATGCTGTATTTTACTGGTGTGTACAGTAAAAAGCAGTATGAACTAGTAAAAAATGTATGAAGCAGTAAAAAAAGTATGAACCAGTACAAAACCATATATACCAATAAAAAACAGCATTAACAATAACAAAAATAAACCAGGATAAAACTGTATGAATCAGTAAAATATTATAAACCAGGAGGTAGATGATAGATAGATAGATAGATAGATAGATAGATAGATGATAAATAGATCGATCGATCTCAGGATGAACCAATAAAAACAGTATGAACCAGTACAAAACCATACACACCAGTAAAAACAGTATTACCAGTAACAAAAATAAACCAGTATAAAACTATATAAAGCAGTAAAATATTATAAACCAGGAAAAATATATATGCCAATATGAACCAGTAAAAAATTAAATAAACTGATAAAAACAAGTATGAACACTTGCTCATACTTACAGTGTTCTGCCCCATGGCTTCTGACTGTCTGCCAATAGCAAAAGTTTAATGTGCCTCCTTTCTGCCATTCAGCGTTATTCACTTGCATGTTCTCAATATGTACTTTTGAAATACATTTCCCACCCAGATACTCTCATAGCTGATTTCCACCTCTGATTGTTTTTAATTGAGGCAGTAGATTTAAAAAACCAAGTTTTCCACACACACACACACACACACACACACACACAGAGCCTGGAAAAATACGTTTTTGTTCCATTTCCCTTTCTGACATATTTTCATTTGTTTACTCATTCATTTATTCGGATTTAACTGTAATTTCTTCAATTCTTGGCAAACCTCCTGTGGACCCCCCCCCCCCCCCCAGTGGTCTGTGGACCACAGGTTGAGAACCACTGAAAGAGACTATATTCTACCAGTATGACAAGATATATTTTGCATCTTGTGTCACTCACTTCACTCCAAAATGATATTTGGGCTTAAACTTACAAATCCTGGCTTATTCGTCTTAGGAAGAACTACCTCATTTGGACATTTAATTAATAACTGTTTGGATTAACTGCTAGAGAAAATTCTTGAACTTGCATAGCTTCCATTTGAAGAGTTCCCAGGAAATCTCTACTCCACTTCTTAGCTTTCCTATTATATGTCAAGCTGTTGGGTTCAGGAGACAATAGTTTTGAATGAAGCCTGATGCTTTTGTTGGTTGCAATGTGAAAGCGGAGTGGAAATAGCAGGGGGAAGGAGAGAAGGAGCAAAAACCCTGTTCCTTCAATAGAACAAAATACTGCTCACTCCATATCCTGCATGCAGTCTGAAGTGGCTATTCTTCAGGGACAGTCAGAAGCTTGTTTTACTTCTCTTAGCAAAGGAATTTCTTGAGTTTCTTTAAATGGAAATTGTCTTTGAATCGTACAAGTGTCACAAATTCCTCCAGCTTAATGTTTAGCGTCTAGAAAGCACACACACATAACCCAAAGATTTATTTGATAGAATAAATCTATCAAAATTAAATTAGGATTTGAGCATCCACAGAGTCTAGTATCCACAGAGGTCCTAGAACCAAATCTCAATGGATACTAAGGGATCACTGCAGTGTCCTGTGACATTTAAAAAAATGATAAATGTGGCATAAAATGAAATTCACTCTCACATCCAACCAAAAATGGAATTTCGGCAATTTAAGGTGGCATCCACACATGCAAATCTCACAAGTTAGTACTGCCCCGTTGTTATTCTTCACATCACCTTTTTCTCAAATGCACTTTGAGAGTGGGAGGGTATACAGACACTTTCTAAAGCAAGATCACATGTGTTGGAAAGGATGAAAGTTGGTAATTCATTGCTTCTCAAAATCCAGCTGCCTATTTTTGGATATCATTCAAATTACTTGCAAATCTTGGGACAGATCTTGAAAAGATTCACCAGTATGTACACAGATACATGTGTCTCCTTCAGAAGTATGCTGTTCACATTGCCTTCATGTTGCCTTATAAACAGAAAACAAGAAGTTGGATTTTCTTATATTCTTTGCACAGAACTCAGTGGTGCATATGCAGTAGACCATGATATTTTGTGCACTCCCACAGCACCTTTTCTTTGCTGCTTTGTCTCCTTTCAGAATTTCTGTGCCTTTAACAGCTGGAAAAGATGGAGATATTCATTATATCCCACACCATTGTTTTGCTTAAATGTACTCTCTTTGAACAATGTACATTCTTTGTGCATGTGCTTCATTTTGGAACAAGGCTCAAGGGAGGAGAGTGTTTTTACATAAAAGTTTAGGGAGACGTAGAAGGAAACTCAGTGTAGGGATTGACTTGAAGCCAACGAACAGCTTGGCGTGTCCTCTCTTCCAATAAATAGACTCAGTGCTGTTTACTGAAATCTTACCCATATCATCAATTCAGAGTCTCTGTTTCACCCATAAGAGGCACATAAATCACACATGGTACAAGCTAACCAAATCATCCAATGTATCATTTCCTGTAAATGAAAACATGGACAGACTGTGTAGCTCTCCTGTCTGACCCCATCCTTTCCCTCTACGTTACTGGCATCCTGTTTTTCCTCCCAGCGAAATCCTGAAATGAGGGAGGTTTTTTTGTTCACTTATGTTTCAATAGGGCCATGTTGGGAGCTGTTCCTGTGTGGTGTATTGAAATTAAGACCTTAGAGCTGAGATGTCTCACATAAACATGAGCAAAGATGTGCACACACATCTCTGCTTCCAGCCAACACATTGAGAGGCAGTCTTTTATAAGATTCTTACTACTTCTAGATTGGTCCAAAGATATATTGTTACCTATGGTATAGAAATAACATGCTGATAATACTGAAATCAACCAATGACTTCTTCTCATGGAGCATTTTAGCCCTGTTTTGCTTCTTTTATTCATGGCAAGGACAGGGCCTGCCATGTACCATCACACAATGCACAGCAGGTCCAACCAACATTCCCCCCAAAGTGGAAAGGAAATGCCAAAAGGCACTTCCTTCACCATTACAGCTCTATCGGAGCTACCCACACTTTCCTTCCCTTTTCCCCATATGATGATGCTGTACTTTGCCGCCCTTTCTCCCATCTGATGGGACAGGGACAGGGTGCCACCAGCTGTCCCATGTGCCTTCCCTTTTGCCAGCCACTGCCAGCAAAGCAGCATGGCTGTGTGAAGAGCTCGCAAGTCATACAGGCTTCCTGGAATACATAATATTAGCTAACACACATTTTGGTGCCTCACATGTTTGCTTCTGGGTATATGTGACCTGCTGATTCCAAATACCCAGTCAACATTATTGGGGGGTTCTAGGAACTGTAAACTCCAAAAGGAACTTTCCCATGCTCTGCAAATGTGCACGTGAACTCTGCTTTTTACAACCTGCAGTCATACTACATGTAAATACAGTTTAATAACATAGCATATTAAGTTATTAAGCCATGCTAAACTACAGAAAGTAAGATAAATACAGATATTTTAATTATATGACAATAATGGGAGATTAGATCAAAGATGTCTCACTCCCAGTTGTCTGTATTATTAATTTTGCAATATGTTATCTCCTTGTTGCAAATGAGAAACAGATATTGTAGCTTATGGGATGATTCCCATATTACTGTACCACAGAAGACCTATCTTATAATTTCTCCCCATTTTTAATTATGCCTGGGAAGATTAAAAGCTTGGGATGTTTCATTTCTCATTCATCCACCCATTCCTCTTGTTGTTGTTAGAATGGACTTTGCCTTCTTTCTATATGTCTACTATCCAGGATATCCACAAGACCATTGGCAATCTGGACAGCAGACATGTAGAAAGAATTTTTCCATGAGCTATTTGGGACAATCCAGCCCTCTTATTAACACTTCCAATGCTTGTGAAACTGCCAGGGCCAGACTTGTCATTAGGTAGACTGAGAGGAGAAGATGCTGACGGAAGAGTTCTCTGGCTGTTATATCACTGCTCTGGGCCTCTGCTGAACCATGAAAGATAATCTGTTATTAAAGGTTTGAAAGTAAAATCAGCTAGCTTCTATATACTGAAAGTGTTGCACAATCTTATATTTTATTTCCTGCAACAAGATATTTTGGATGATCCGTGGAAACTGCCCAGTATGAAAAGAACTAGAAATAGGGCTTGTCCTTCCAATCAGGCAGAAAGAGGTCACAGATTCAGATCTTGTGTGACAAGGAAGGTGTTGGAGGACAGATCTGTATGGCACGCATGGCCTAGGTGGCATTGGCCTATGGTCCAGTGGGAAATTCAATCACTACTTAACCAACCTGAAGAAGGTTTAAGTAGCCAGTCTACTTCTCCTCAGTGCCTTCAGTGGAAGGAAGCATTAGCATGTCTTCAAATCACCCCGATTGAAGTTGAAAATAAAAAAGAGAGACCTCATTTGTCAAAACGTATTTGCACACATTGTTTTGTAGTTGGGATATAATTCTTTATTCATTTTCTTTTTCAAGAAAACAATGAATAATGTTTAGTCATTTTCTTTCTGCTGCAAGAAAGTCTTCAAAAACATGTAGTTCTCAAACCCCATATCATATTTACTAGACTGCAAAATGTATGTGTTGTTGATTTTCACAGAAAATTTCTCTGCAGGAAACTTTTTACTGCACAAAACCGTTTTCTGCACAAAACTATCAAGTATGAAATATGTAAATCAGTCCAAACCTATGAAGATTCTTATGAAAAGGAATCTTGTAACACAGCACCATTGAGACTAAATAAAAAGAACTTTAAGATTGTCTGGGGAGACCCTGCTCTCAGTCTCACCTCCTTCACAGACATGTCTTGCAGGGACAAGAGACAGGACCTTCTAAGTGGTGTCCCCTCGGTTATGGAATGCCCTCTCTAGAGATATTAGATCGGCCCCCTCCCTCCTGACATTTCGTAAAAAAGTCAAAACCTGGCTTTTCAAACAAGCTTTCACAAATGTAGCGTAATAGGTAAATATGGAACTATGAAACGGCTCAGGCAATGTAACTGGAAAATGAGTTTAGTAAGAAGACACAGATGATTTATGTTTTTAATTGTTTGGTTTTATATTATATGCTAATGTTTTTATACTGTATTTTATGTCTGCGGGGGCATCAAATTGCTGCCAACTTGTAAGCCGCCTCAAGTCGCCTTCGGGCTGAGAAAGGCCAGTTATAAATATCATAAATAAATAATAATAAATAAATAAAATAAAATTGTAACATAATCTTTGATATACTGAATCTACATCATCTGATTATTGCTTTGAGTCTACAAAATCTAATGCTACGAACTTTTTTTCAGTTGGTCTCAGAAACCCCTCTACATGCTGAGTAAGACTAAGATGGCTATGTCTTTAAATCTTACAAAAAGTTTTATCAGTCCAAGATCCTTATCGGAATCTCTCAGCACTGGAAAATATTTTTTCCAACATCTTTTGAATATTTCAAATATTCTTCCATCCTTGTTCTACAGTAAGGACATTTTTTTGCTAGCAAAATTATGCATATGTAGCCTTCTGAGGAAATGACCTGATGATCCCATGAGATACTTTGCATTTTGTTATCTTTTTTTCTCTCTGCGTGTGTCTTTTAATGGTATGACAGAAAGTGTCACATGTCAAAGGAATATATTAGGTAGTGCCCTTTTTGTTCTATTTTTTGAATTCAATTCCCATTGTAGAGTTCAGGAAACGCACATGGAAAGACGAAAATGTGTAGCTAAACGTATTTCCTGTTTTGTCCTGTTTCATTTTTGGAATGTGAATCCTTCTTTTCTCCTGAGTCTCCAGTACCTCATGGAGGAGGGGTGCTAATCGATAGTTTTGTATTGTCTCCTGCAGCCCTCCCCCCCCCCCCCCGAAAGGAAATTTTGGGTGAGAGGAAATAACTAGCTAAATCCAAGTATATGGATGTGGCAATCCAAATTTGAAGTACAACCATGTAGAAATGACTCTTGTCTGAAGGTCACAGAGGTCCCTGGAGCATTTTGAGTGGCATTGTGGCAATAACAGTTGCTGACAAGAAACCCCTTCCTCTTCTTATGAATAAAACCAATCCTAGCTGGCTGTATTTTTATCCACACAGAACAGCTCAGCAGAGGCTGCTTACCTACGGTTAACGGATAAGCATGACTAAAGTGAAGCAAGACTGAGAAATTTTCCTGATTCCACCAGGGTATACGTTGTTTTCCTTGTATAAAATGTATTTCATCCCTGATTAGCCAGATTGCTCACAATGCCTTGGACTAGTGAGGAAAGATGGTGATTCAGAAAGAATTATTGACAGACAAGCATGAATCATAGAATAATATAATAATAGAGTTGGAAGAGACCACATGGGCCATCTAGTCCAACTCCCTGCCATGCAGGAAAAGCACAATCAAAGTATCCCGATGAACCTTCTCCATCACCTCAAAAACTATGTAATCTATATTATTGCATGACTCCAGGGTGATGTACTGTATATATAATTCAAGAGCAGGCACACATTAGACTTGCATGATATGCTGCATTTTTAGCAGAATCTTGAGATCTACCAGCCAGAACTTGGTGCGTAAAGTGTATTGTGTTAGTCCTAGAAGAGACCCTGTGGGTTTTTTCCATATATTGAATCACCATTCAGCAACTGATTGAGTTTTCCTGCTCTAGTTGGGACTAATTGATAGTGTACAGGCATATAGTGTGTCTTTACCTATACCAGATGACTGAGACCATGTTCAGTAGGGTCAAAGTCATTGGGAATTCTGGCAGGACAAACAGGGCAGCTCTCCTCTTCTCCAGACCCCAATAAACTTCTTTCATGAGAACTAAGAATGGTTTTTTGAATGTGATTTTCCCGCTTCTTGGTGGGGGGTTGAACTGGATGGCCCACGAGGTCTCTTCCAGCTTGTGATTCTATGTTTCTGTCTAAAAACCTGACTGTAATCCAAACTGAAATAGATCCAATCATGAGATCCCACCTCCCACCTCAAGATAGTTCAAAGGTTAAGCACAAACACCCGCTCTTGAATCAAATCCTAAAGCAAATAAGTAACAGTATGGTAGCCCAGCCCTACCTTTAAGCAGAGTGAGATGACTGCCTCAGGAAATAGGTTAGGAGAGTCATGAAAGGCAGTACATTGTTAGTTGTTTACTCCTTTTTGTTTCTACTGCCAGAGATGAAAAGGGTTCTTATGGGCTTTTCTCCCTACTTTTCCAAAATAATTTTACTGGCTCTGTACCATGAGTTGCAGTGGGACAGGCTGCAATTGTTGCTCTGCCTCAGGCTGAAAAATGCCTTTTGTGCCAGCCTTGCCCCATGAGTGTACAAATTGCATTTGATCAAGAAGGAAAATGGCAGAAAAGAGAAGGGGGGTTGTGGTAAATGTGGTAAACAAACCACTCATGATAAATGTGAAGTGGCTTTATGTTAGCATGAGCCACCAGGCATTTTATGCATAAAGCCTTGAATTGTATTTGCTCCCATTTGACAAGGCATCTGACAACTTTATCCTTACAAAAGGACCCCAAAAATCTTTTTTGTTTGTTTGTAGTTCTGTATCTTCAAGTTGTTTCCAACTCATGGTGAACATGTCAGAGTTTTCTGAGGCTAAGAGTGTATGACTTTCTCAAGGTCACCCAGTGGATTTTCATAGCTGAATGAAGCTTCCAACCTACACTAAAATAATTATGCCATGCTGGCTCCCTAACTGTACTATAACCCAACATGTATAAAGAGAACTGATCTCTCAACATGCTACTACAATTCAAGTACCCTGACTTCCTATTTGCATTGCAGACATAAACTGATGTATGTCAGTAATATAATGCAATGCCCTCCCCAAAGAGATAAGGCTGGCCCCATCCCTCACCTCCTTCCATAAGAACTTGAAGACTTGGTGGTTTCATCAGGCCTTTGATAATGACTAGTCTCAAGCCCTTGATCCAACAGTTAGGACTTGGCCTTGTACCCCATCCATTTGCCAGTTCCCTGTCATCTGAGGGCACCTTTTCTTCCGTCCCAGACCTTTTTTATAGTCCTTTAATTGGCCCTGGAATGGCCCCAGTCCCCTAGTAGGGCCATTGCTGAGACCGATCCTTGCACTGTAGCATTCACCCAGCCCCATTTTCCCCTTCTTCTTGCACTAGCCTTGGGTCAGCCCATTCCAAATAGTCCAGGCCCCTTACTGAAATCTTTGCCCTGGCAGCTTACCTTGCATGAAGAAGAGAGCGGAACTGGTTTTAAATTGATTTTAATGTATATGTTGTGTTAACCGTTTATGTTTATGTTTTATATTGTATGTTTTTGTGTTATTTTGCATATGTGGAAACCACTCTGAGTCCCCTAGGGGAGATATGGTGGTATGCAAATAAAGATTATTGTTATTATTATTATTATTATTATTATTATTATTATTATTATATTACGTAAGGCTGAGGGCTCTTCACACAGCCCTTTCTCCTAGGACATCAAGGCAGGAAATCCCACATTATCTGAGTGTGTACTCAGATAACCCAGTTCAAAGCAGACATTGTGAAATGTTCTGTCTTTATATTCTGGGATATAGGGTTGTGTGGAAAGGCCCTGAGTTCTTCTCTTTCCAGGATACATTCATCACTTACCATAAGTAGAATAGAGCTCTCAAGCGGAAAAATGTAAGGACCGCAATCAAAATATAAATCCCAGGATTCAATTAAAGTAGTATCAAATGATGTGGCACGCACATACCCCAGGCTTCAGTTTACAAGTGAATACCTACATTCTTGAATGGTCTCCTGTATAGGGAACATATTCCCCGCTGTGTAGGTGGAGAGGAACCCTGCATGTTAAAAATAAGTAACCTTCAAGGTAGAATGCTAGGGCAGCCACCCACACTAACTCTTTGTGCTGTTTAGGGTAAGACACTGCTTAGATTTGCAACTCCCACTTAGAGCCTGAAGTGGTACAACCCATCCGCTTAATTTACTGCTTGTATAAATGGGCTCCTTACGAATCTGCATGTGATAAAATTGGAGAAGGGGGAAAGCATTTAAGAGCGGACTGAGCTTAATAAGTACTTCTGAACCAGTATGAGGCAGAATTATTTGCATGTTTCTTCTTTATTTTCCAAGAGAAATAAGTAGAGATTTTGGAAGTTGTCCAAATAGGGAGGGAGAGGAATGTTTGGCTTTTGAACAGAACCCAGTCAAAACCAAAGACGTACTGGGATGGTGAAAGTTTTTTTCCACTGTTGCTTTGAGTAGGCAATAAAACTGGTTGGGAAGAGCTGATAAGGATGGTAAAGACAGATAAGAACAATTAGAAACTAAAAAGTCTCTAGATTTTTTTTAAAAAAATCCCTTTAATTATCCTGACTTAACCTTGCCTTGCCAGGCAGAGGTTCTGTTGCAATTTGTAAAAAGCTGGATTGCCTACATGGCAAAGAATCACTGTCAAATCCGTTCATGTCCAACATTTACAATAGGTCTAAGAAATATGTGGCCCTCCAGATGTTCTCATTGACAGAAACCCCTTCTTTTTATTTATTTATTTTAATTTTAGGACATACACATACACAACATTTACAATTCCCACCGCCACCACAGAGATTATTTTGTTTTTCATGTGAATCCTTTTTATGACAATCCTTCTAGATTTACATACTGTATAACATTTGTATCCTATTTCTTATGGCCTGATCTCTAGACTTAGTCATAATACGTATAATTCTTGACCCAGTTCCATCTTTCTTCAACTTCTCGCCTTCTATTTTCATTACGTTTTGAATCATTTAATTTTGCATCCATGATTTCGAATTCCATTTGGTCCACCATACACTGATACCATTTACTGACTGTCCACTTTGATTTGTCTTTCTATCCCAATACTATCACTGCTTGTGTGCACTCAATTATTGCTTCCTTTGTTTCCCTGTAATTTCCTATTCCCTCTCTTTGTATTAAGACTGCAATTTCTTTTGTTTTAACCCAATCAGTGCTGGCATGGATGTCAACAGAAAGGGCGGTTTATACATATGATTTGGGAATGTGGACAGAAACCCCTTCAACACTGTCCAGAACACCCAACAGATGATGGGTGTTGCAATCCAGCAACCTCAAGTGCACAACAAGGTATTTACTTTTGGATTTGATTAGCACACATGCTACCTTTACTCATATAGAGGTTAACAAGACATAGTGAATATTAAAGAATCAGAATTTGGATACATATTTCAGAAATAAGTTGGATAGCTGATGGTGATTTCCCGTCAATAGCAACCACTCCCTTAAAAAGAGAGAGTAATTAAGTCTTAATTTTTGCTCTAAAATGGTCCTAGCTATTTTGAAAAATATGTATACACCCTGTGCCCCCCCCCCACATCCACCAGTTGAAAATGGGATGCACATTTAAGAAACTGTACAAATTTCTGTAGACTTCAAACCCATGCCCATTGAAAATATGACAGAAAGACAGGAGTTGTGCCATGTGTTAACTCTGAGTCCCTCCATGAGAGAGAGAGAGGGTGGGATATAAAGCAAAGTTAATTAATTAATTAATTAAATGAAAGAGAAAATGTATTTGTGAGCTAATAAAGGGTTGGAGGAAGTGAGGATGAGGTTCTTCGTCTTCCTGGCCAGCCTCTTTCTGAGCTATGTGGAAACATCTGTGAATCTCATATTCCAACTAATTTGATTTAGAACGAATTTTCTGAAAATGTTCCAAACTGACCCCTGGAATTTTAAAAAGGACAACCTGTTCCACTCTTCTAGGTACAATTAAAGGATCTGGTTTATCAACTGGGGAAAAACCAAGAATGGAGACTTTTTTGCCCCAGATGTTATGGCTTCCCAACTCCCATCAATACTAGCACAGTGGTTCTCAACCTGTGGGTCCCCAGATGTTTTGGCCTTCGACTCCCAGAAATCCTAACAGCTGGTAATCTGGCTGGGATTCCTGGGAGTTGTAGGCCAAAACACATGTGAACCTACAGGTTGAGAACCACTGAGCTAGAATGTTTATTCCTCCTCCCTCCTCCTTCATTTATCTTTATTTGTATCTCATCTTTCTCTCAACTTGAGACTCCAGGCTACTTACAAAATTTAAAATATATGCAGCTAAAAAAACAACATCAATTAAAAATATAAATAAGCTATCAAAAGCTTTGGTTTTTATTCTTATGTTTCAAATGTGATTTAAACTTTAATTGTTTTTAATTTACATATATACTTTCTTTTAATTTAATAATAATACAAATAACACTTTATTTGGATTCTGCACTATCTTCCTGAGGATTCCAGCATATAAAAACACAGGGAAACATTTAATGCCTTGAAACAATGAAACACAGATATACAGACAAAGGCAAAGTCTTCCCCTTCATCTCTGGCTCTGGTGGAGGTGCTCATCTCCATTTCTAAGCTGAGGAGCCTGTGTTATCCATAGACACCTCCTAGGACATGTGGCTGGCATGACTGCATGGAGCGCTGTTTATCTTCCCGCCAAGGTGATACCTATTGATCTATTCACAATTTGTTGTTAGCTACCTTGGAGAAAGGCAGGATATAACTTAAACAAACAAATAAATCTGCATGGAGTGCTCACAAATGGAGGTGGGCTACAATCTCTACTGCTTTTCAGAAGAAGATAAATGAATCTTGCCTAGTCTGCCCCCTCCAATTCCTTTCTCTCTCTCTCTTTAAAACCATCCCATTTCCTATGTCACGGGCTGTTCACATGATGGAAGGACTTGCGAGATGGCTGATCTTGTTTCATGAAGCCAACCTATCATGCAGTATGTGAATGGTCAAGCAGGAAGCGATATGTCAGGTAATCTGTAGCAAACAGTATAAGCCTGTTAAGTGGGAGTACTAGCCTTGAAGCTGCCCAAGCTCAGCATGACTAGCGACTTCTTCAGCTCAACCATTTCTTAAACTGAAATGAGCAAACAGGCAAATGAGACAGAAAATTGCATGGCTATCTGCAAGCAACAGCTGAACTCTTCTTCCCCCTCATTCCTGGTGTGAAGTATAATATCCACTTGCTGCAGTAGACAAGCCCTCAGTACACTTAATAAAGTAATGTTTCTTGGGGGCAGGCCCGTAGCCAGGATTTTGATTCGGGGGGAGCCGAGTTTGATTCGGGGGGGGGGGGGTGAAAGAGGGTCTACCCTACCAAACCTTTTGTATCATTACCCCAATACCCCCATACTTATGGGATATATTGAACATGGTGATCAGATCATGATATGAATAAACATAACAGTTTAAATAATGTACCAGTAAGGCCTTCTCGCGGACCACCATGAGAATTTCGGGGGGGGGCTAAAGCCCCCAAAGCCCCCCCCCCCCCCGCTACATGCCTGTCCTGTTTGATTCCACAGTGCTCTCTGGATGTAGGTGAACTACAACTCCCAAACTCAAGGTCAATGTCCACTAAACCCCACCAAACCTGATTGAAACATCATTTGCCCATGCTCTGATGGCTAACAGAATGGATTTATTTATTCTTCTCCTATTGTAGCTAAAAGTAGGTTTTGGAGAGGACCAGTTATGACCATGTCAGAAGTTTGCTGTGAATGCCGAACATTTATGGCTGAGTAAATCTAAGTAATTGTTCCACTTCATGATGTCTGCTTAGTCATGATTTTGAAACTATTGCCACAATCATAACTCCTTCCCACAACCTACTTTACAGAACATAAACCGAATAGAGAGGAGTAAGTCTATTCTGTCTGTGACTAGAGCATGGGTGAGTGATGTTTCCATTAGGTTTGGTGCAGGATCAAGTCTGGAGTGGTTATTTAGTTAACTAAGTATCTAATAGCAGCTTCAGCATTGGACTACAACTCTGGTTGTAGGGTTCAGTTCCTCGCTCAACCATAGAAACCCACTGGGTGACCTTGGGTGAGTCAGATCCTCAGCCCCCAGAAATTTCGTGATGGGTTAGGATCATCATAAATCATAAACAGTTTGATGGAACACAACATAACAACAATGTAGCTGATATAGTAGCTCATAAATCTTTGAAAAAGTTTGAAAAGAACTTGGGTTGGGTAGAAGTTTTTCAAACATTGTACTGGATTGCAATTTTTTCCATGTCAGGAGCAACTTGAGAAACTGAAAGTCACTTCTGGTGTGAGAGAATTGGTTATATGCAAGGACATTGCCCAGGGAACACTTGAATGTTTTACCATCCTGTGGGAGGCTTCTCTCATGTCCTCGCATGGGAAGCTGGAGCTGACAGACGGGCGCTCACACCGCTCCCTGGATTTAACCACCGATCTTTCAGTCAGCAGTACAAGGGTTTAACCCATTGTGCCACCAGGGGCTCCTATTGACTGCATAAGGGGCCCTTTCACATCGTGAAATTGCAGTGCTATAAATCAATTTTAACTGCATGGTATCAACCCACTTCTTCTGCTGCCTCTGACCAAAATGCAAACCCAGAATTCCATAGGATTCAGGGCAGTTCAAGCAGAATTATAATGCTATATTTATGTAGTGCGGAAGAGCCCCAAGAGAGTCCATACCTCCCTGCTCCTACATTTCACTCGAACAAACCTGTAATACTTTGCTAAGAAAACCAGAAAGTTGCTTACATGTTTTAGAGGAAATCATTGAACACTGTGCGGAATCCTCGACTTGTGTTCTCCAGAACCCACAAACTTTTTCTGCTTTTTGTGATGAAAAATGAAACTATAGCAAGTATTCATTCACACAGTTCTTTCTTGAAGCAGGCTCATGATGTGCACTTTTGAGTTATAAAAATGCAAAGCTATAAAGAAGCCATTACTATTTGTAATATCCCCCTCACCTTTTCTTTCTTTTTCTTTCTTTCTTTTTGTGCTTGTCTCATTCTGGGTTTCATTAGCAGGAGTGCAAATTCAGAGCCTTTCTTGTGGCATCACTGAAGCTGCAAATTGGAATGTCAGCAAAAATGAAGACTTATAGGGATGTAATTTCCCAGGAGAAGAAAAAAGGAGGCATCTGTCTTCTATATAAAAGGCACTTTTTTGAACTTCTTCCAATAGACTGAGCCTCTGAAATCGAAACAGGGATGTCTAAACCTATCATTAGTAGGGTTGAAGAGCAATCATCCTCCTCCAGGTGTTGGCAGACTGCAATTCCCATCAGCCTTAGCAATCACTTAGGAAGTGATTGTGAGATGCAGCCGACATCTGAAAAGCCATCATTATTTATGCCTGTTTCAAAAGGTAATACTTTTTTCCAGTGAGGCAAATAAAAGCAAGCATAGTAAAGTAATCGGAATGCGTAACAAGAATTTAAATCCTTCCTTTGGCCATTGAAACCCACTGCATCAAGAAAACCTAGGTACATATGCAACACACTCTTCAGATCAGGAATGGGGAAAATCCATTTCACACACCAGATGGGTCCCATATGTATCCCATTTGACCTCCTCCCATGAGAAAATGTTAAATATCTGGAAAGTTGATATATGAAATGGTAGCTCATAGAATGAGGATCATGTTGTTTCAGCCTAGTACAGGATGAGCATCCCTTATCCAGATTTCCAGAATCCATAATACTTTAAAATTGTTCATATGGGTGGCTGAGACAGCGAGACCTCTGTCCTTTAACCAGTTGCTGGGCACTTGGAGTGCCTCTGGTGTTGCTGTAAGAAGGTCCTCTATTGTGCAAGTGGCAGGGCTCAGACTGCATTGTAATAGGTGGTCTGTGGTTTGCTCTTCTCCATACTTGCATGTCATGGACTCCACTTTGTGGCCCCATTTCTGGAGGTAGGCTCTGCACTTCGTGGTGCCAGAGTGCAGTTTGTTCAACGCCTTCCAAGTTGCCCAGTCTTTTGTGTGCCCAGGGGGAAGTGGCTTGAGGTTCTGAGTTTTAGCCTGCCACTTTTGGACTCTCACTTGCTGAGGTGTTCCTGTGAGTATCTCTGTAGATCAGCGTTTCTCAATCTGGGGGTTGGGACCCCTGGGAGGGTCGCAAGGGAATGTTAGAGGGGTCTCCAAAGACCATTAGAAAATACAGTATTTTCTGTTGGTCATGGGTGTTCTGTGTGGGAATTTTGGCCCACTTCTATCAGAATGGTCTTTGATTGTAGGTGAACTATAAATCCCAGCAACTACAACTCACAAATGTCAAGGTCTATTTTCTCTAAACTCCACCAGTGTTCACCAGTGTTCACATTTGGGCATATTGAGTATTCGTGCCAAGTTTGGTCCAGATCCATCATTGTTTGAGTCCACAGTGCTCTCTGGGTGTAGGTGAACTACAACTCCAAAACGCAAGGTCAATGCCCACCAAACAGTTCCAGTATTTTTTGTTGGTCATGGGAATTCAGTGTGCCAAGTTTGGTTCAATTCCATCATTGGTGGAGTTCAGAATTCTCCTTGATTGTAGGCAAACTATAAATCCCAGCAACGACAACTCCCAAATGACAAAATCAATCTACCCCGAATTCCACCGTATTCAAATTTGGGCGTATTGGGTATTTGTGCCAAATTTGGTCCAGTGATTGAAAATACATCCTGCATATCTTTGGCAGAGGCTAAAGACCTTGTGAAATTACAAATCCCAGGATTCCACAGCATTGAGCCATGGCAGTTAAAGTAATGACAAACTGTATCAACTGTACAGTGTCCCTCCTTTTGGAACTCCACTACTCCAACAGCCAGTAACTTCAACTATATCAATCTGCTCTCAAATTTTGGATAGACCTCCTGCATTGTAAACTTCAACCGGCTTCTAATTAATTACTTCATGCAAACTTTGATGCCAGCTACTAGGCTGAGTTTTTTTTAAAAGCTGTTTTAGACAGAGCCACTGATCTGACTTTAGGCTAACAGAAGATGTAAGGAAGAATTCAAGAAATAGTGGGCTTAAAACATGAAACATTTCTTTTTCTTCCTTTTGTTCGTGTTTAAAGCTGCCTCACAGGCTGTCAGATGGCAGCCAGTTAAAGCAGAAGGAAAATTCATGAGCTGGCTTTCCATTTGATTGTATTCCAAGACGGAATTAACCCACATGATTTGTACCAGTGGTGCCCTGCCTCCGAGGAGCAATTGTTGGGGAATAACCTTGGGAATGAACTATTGGCCTCACATTCTTCTCAAGGATTTTCCCGGGTCACTTTCGAAGCACTTTTGGCTTCGTCTTTCTCAACAGCAGAATGGAGCATACCTTCGGTAGGAGAGGGAAATATCACTCTTGGTGTCAAAATGAAAAATTAGTCTTTGAGACATGTTGTACTGGAACATATTGAGAAGTTTACACAGCAGAAAGGAACACCATCCACTTTCTCCTTATTTGTATGAGGAAGATTAAAAGACTCCATTAAATGAAAAATATGTGGTCACATTAATGTCACACAAGACTTGTCCTTTGAAAGATGGAGCAAGCTCTTTCTGCAGGTCTAGATGACAAGACCCAAATTGAACCTCCTGATAGAGAGAAGTAAGGGTGTGCATTCAGCGTAAACCATGACCTGACTTTCAGTGGGGGCCCTGATCTGTTTTTTGGGAGCCTCTGAAAATCAGGAGGACAGAGATCTGTTTTCTCTCTGAGATGCCAAAAGATCTATTTTCTATTGACCCATTTGGGGGGGGGGGGGGGCTTCCCAGGTCCCTTTCACACAGCTGAATAAAATTCCACATTTTCTGCTTTGAACTAGAATATATGGCAGTGTGGACTCAGATAACCCAGTTCAAAGCAGATCTTGTGGAATTTTCCGCCTTGATATTCCGGGATATGTCGCTGTGTGGAAGGGCCTCCAGGCTCCCCTTCCCGTATTTTTAGGTAATTCAGCTGTTTTACTCTAGAGGAGAGGCATTCAGCTATAGGCACACACTTTAAGGAGGCTTCTTTTACTCTAGAGGAGAGACACTCAGCTGCAGACAGTACCCGCACTTTCTGGGCCTACACGCCACACACACACACACACTTTCCATGGCAAGGAGGTAAGTTCTGACTTTCTTACTCTAGAGGAGGTGCCTAGTTGCCAGCAGGCGCCTGTGCTATGCCTGAATGTCACACACACACACTCTCTTTCCAAAGCAAGGAGGAATGGAGTGCAATGTGCTCACAAAAGCAGAGGGGGAGCCAGTGATCGGCTCCCACTTACTTTTGTGTTGAATGGGTTTTCATGCTGGGGGCCCCCTTCCCATTACATGTTACCAGAGATGCTGCATGTACTAATGGGAATGGGATCCACGCACAACTCTAGTGAGAAGTGTTTGACAGTGGAATAGTCTATACTGGCAGCAAATTCTTTTCCTTTGTAAGGTTTCAATCAAAAGTTGGATGGGCACTTTAGGTATATATTCTTGAAGAAGACTTTGGCACCTTCTACACTGCTGTATAAAACTCAGATCATCTGCTTTGAACTGGATTATAGGAGCCCCCGGTGGTGCAGTGGGTTAAACCCCTGTGTTGGCCGGACTGAAGACAGACAAGTCGCAGGTTCGAATCCGGGGAGAGCAAGGATGAGCTCCCTCTATCAGCTCCAGCTTCTCATGTGGGGACATGAGAGAAGCCTCCCAGAAGGATGACAGAAAACATCAAAAACATCCCGGCATCCTATGGGAGACGGCCAATTCTCTCACACCAGTAGCGACTTGCGGTTTCTCAAGTTGCTTCTTTTAAATTATTATTATTATTATTATTATTATTATTATTATTATTATTATTATTATTTTATCATGGTTTACATTTGTTATACATTGTTTGTTTTACAGCAGATACATATTATTCAGTACAACCTACCATACTTTTTGCATCTAGTGTTAATTTTCTGCTTATACATATTTTCTATCCCTCACCATTGTGCTCCTGACACGACAAAAAAACTGTTGCTTCTGACATGACAAAAAAAACTGGATTATGTGGCAGTGTAGACCCAGATAATCCACTTCAAAGCAGATAATGTGTTTTATCTGATTTGATAATATAGATTATATGGCAGTGTAGAAGGTGCCTTTGTGGTTCTTTCCAAAGCTATGGTTACATGACAAGCTGTTAAATGCCTAAAACTCAAGCGGTAATGACTTAAATCTGACATTTCCAGCCTGTATAGACTTGTAGCACTATTGCCTGATGAGGATGATGATTATTATTAGACATGTCTTTATCTGCTAATATGCTCTTCTCCCTGATTTCTACTCTGCTCCTTTTGCCGCCAACAAATATTATTTTCTCATTTCTATATTATTTTTTCAAAGACGCAAAGAAATAAATATTTATCACTGAATTTGCTGCCACCAGGTTTGTTTGTGACCTATTTGTGGATTTTGAATGACCAACAATTGAAAAAGTTACATTTTTATAATACAATTACCAGACCAGTCTTCCCATTAGCATGGCACTGGTCATACTGACTGTGGATATCATTTGATAAAGAGCAATATGCGAATCATAGTGTTGTTAGGGACTACAAGACCATTTAGTCCAATTCCCTGCCATTCAGGAATATACAATTAAAACATTCCTGAAAGCTGGCTGTCCACGCTCTGTTTAGAGATCTCCAAAGAAGGAGAGTCCACCACTCTCTGAGTCAGCCTATTACACCGTTATCACCAAGACATTCCTCTTAATGTTCAGATGGGCAATCATGCACTACATGATTCAGGAACAACTTGATGGCTATTAACAGTCTTGCTGTAACATTGTCTCTTTCCCTACTTGCACTTTTCCTTATCTTTATCTTGGCAGTGGAAGGGGTTCTGCTGGGGTCTGATTGACTCCATCCTGTGTACTAAAATTGTTCTCAGCTGATGAGTGCTGGCAGCCAGTCATGTATTAATGTGAGGGAGGAGAAGAGGAGGCTCATGAAAGGAGGGAGGGAGAGCTAAATTTGGAAATAAGAGATAAATTGAGAACGGCCATTGAATTCTCCGTGGGAGTAAGTGTGAGAGATGGAGGAAACTATATATTGAGTTGTATTACTGAGGTCTGTACAGCTATATATGGTAAGAAGAAAGATGCAAACAAGAGCTGGCTGCATGATGTATCGTTGTTCTTGTATTCCCTTGAGCGCAAGAGTGATTAAAGAAGCACTTAGTGTCTGTTTTTTTAAAAAGCCTACCCAGCAAATATGATATAGGAAACACAAAACCCTCTATGGAGTTTTAGGCTAGATTCTAACTAGTGTCTCAAATGTGTGTAAATCCTCTGATGGAAGTAGTTAGACATTTTCATCGAGTGTTAAATGCCCACATTCAGATCTAAGCCATTATACATGCAGATCCACGTTGGCTTTCACATGCTGTTCTACAGTCAGTTGCATAACATTGCTATTCAATGCAAGGATTGTGTAGCACAATCAATATGTTGCTCCACAAAGAGAGGCTGCAGCTTAGCAGTACAAGTTGTTTCTGATTTATGGAGACCTGAAGGTGAACCTATCACAGGGTTTTCATGGCAGGAATTATTCAGAGAAGTGTACTTTTGCTTTTCGCTGAGACAGTGTGACTTTCCCAAGGACCCCCACTGAGTTTCCATGCCTGAGTGGGGATGCAAACCCTGCTCTCCAAACTCATAGTTCAACACTCAAACACTACACCATGTTGGTCTACACAACATACATATGCCTTCAAGTTTCCAGTCCACAATTTCTCTGGTCAACTCCAAGTATTTCCATGTAGATTTGGGGGAAAGCTTCTCCCTGGGTCTCTTGAGAGCTGCTGACACTTACTATAGACCAGAATTTGACATTCTCTAGATCAGTGGTTGTCACCTGTGGGTCCCCAGGTGTTTTGGCCTACAACTCCCAGAAATCCCAGCCAGTTTACCAGCTGTTAGGATTTCAGGGAGTTGAAGGCCAAAACATCTGGGGACCCCCCCCCCCCCAGGTTGAGAACCACTGCTCTAGATGTTGTTAAGCATCACTTCCTATTCCCTAGACTACTGGTCATAGGTGAGGTTTTTCAACCTGCTGTAAACAATAGTGAGCCATCTATGGAGTAATCATGCATATGTTAATCTTACACATTGTATGCCTTCAAGTTTCTTTGGGCTTTATGACAACCCTAAGGCAAATGTATCATGGTTTTTTTTTGTATCAATATTTGTTCAGAGAGGTTTACCTTTGCCCTCCTCTGAGGCTGAAAGTGTGACTTTCCCAAGGTCACCTATGCCTGAACAGGAATTTGAACCCTGGTCTCCACAGTCATCGCCCAGTTATCAATCACACTACAATGGTTCTCTAGTCTCATACACATTGTCAAATAATCTTGGTGACACACAGCAAAGACTACAGTTTTCTTCAGTGACAAGAGATTATGATACCTCTAGGGTCCAGTATGATACAAACTATGATCAGTTGGGTTGTGTCCATACACTCAAGAAGACTGGAAGGGATGTCCTGCAACTTCAGGTGAGTTTCAGGACATGATGTAATACAATATTGTAGACGCCAATTGATTCCATTTTGACTTCAATAATTTCCAGTGAATATGAGACAGTATAATTAGGTCAGAAATACAGGTCATCGCAACGGTGGCAGTAAGTATACAGTTAAACAAACAAACACAATAGTATTGTGTTCCTGTCTAGATTTCCTACGAGTCTGTGTCTTAGCTTTTTGTGTGTGTCAAGAGCGGCTTGAGAAACGGCAAGTTGCTTCTGGTGTGAGAGAATTGGCCGTCTGCAAGGATGTTGCCCAGGGGACACCCGGATGTTTGATGTTTTACTATCCTTGTGGGAGGCTTCTCTCATGTCCCCTCATGGGGAGCTGGAACTGACAGAGTTCAATCCGCTCTCTGCAGATTCAAACTGCTGACCTGTCAGTCAGCAGTCCGGCTCTTAACTGACTGTGGCTTCACCAAAATCCCACTACTAGCATTACTTCTAAAGTTCTATACAGTTGGCCAGCTTTTTGCTCTTATTTTTTGGACCAAATGGGCTTATTCCTCTACAAATATCACACAACCATAATTTTGTCTCACTTTATTAGGTGTCATGCTATCTCATCCAATTGTTCTTGACCCTTTCTTCATCTCTCATCAAACCACCATCATCGTGTCTTCCACTGATATCATATGCTCAACTATTTGAAAGAACGCCTGCCTGCAATAGAGAATCTAAGTAAGCATGAATGAGATTCTACTGTTAAGTGATCGAACTGTTAATTCAGAAATGATAAATTTGGAGAGAGCATCTACACTATGCAATTAATGCCGTTTGCCACCATTTTAACTGCCATGGCTCAAGGTTATGAAATTCTGGGATTTGTAGCCTGATTTGTAGGTTAAATATCTTTTAAATACAACCCCCATGATACTATAGCATTGTATGTTAAGTGTTGTCAAACTGCATTAACTATGTAGATACACCCTGAGCAAAGTACAGTCCGTAAGGCCTTATTTGCATCCCATAAAGTCCCATCTCCCAAACTACCACCACACCTCTATTCTGAAGAAATTGTGATTTCTATGGCCAAATGTCCCATTCAGGGAATCCTAACTAGAGAAGCTTTCTAAAGTCCATGTAATTTTGGGACTGTTTTGTTTCACTGCATGTAGCCTTTCCATGGAGTCATTCAAGACTGCTGATAGCTTTAATGAGAACTTAAAACTAAAGCAAGGAGTTCCCACAGGCTACTTCAGGAGCCAATGGCAAGGACTGCTATTCTTTGGCATTTCTCTGAAGACCTGCAAATCTTAAACTTTGAGGAGTGAAGAGAACATTGGGGATAGTTGGGTTCTTCCTCATTCTGCCCCAAGTCTCAGTGATATTTTCAAGAACAGCTTCAAGGAATCAGAGAATTGGAAGAGACCACACTGGCCATCCAATTCAATCCCCTGCCATACAGGAAAAGCACAATCAAAGCTCCCCTCAACAGATGTCCATCCAGGCTCTGTTGAAAAGCTTCCAAAGAAGGAGCCTTCACCACACTCTGTGGCAGAGAGTTCCACTGCTGAACAGCTTCTCCAGATGAAAAACTAGGATCTCTAAATGCTTTAAAAAGTGATATATTCTCTCTGGGAAATCCAACTTTATTTTAGGAACATATTTAGAAGGAAAAACAAAACCCATTGTCTGACAGGAAAAAAATGTTATTAAAGGAAACTGAAATTCTGCTACAGATTATTTGATAGTGGAAACCAGAAGGGGAAAATGCCCATACTTATAGCAGCTTTCCTGTTGGGAAACAGAATTGATGAGCGATAGCTATACCATGGAAGAAGTAAGTTGGGATTGAATAATCTATTGCCCATTGCACAACTTGGAAAAGTTACTTAGTTATTCCTTAATTTCCTGAATCACGCTCAGTCCCATTAGCTGAACTGACCAGAGGTGATATGACAATTTTAATATCAAAAGATAAAGGCAACCCCACCAAACCCCCCCCCCCACACTAAATCTGCCAAATCATCACTATAATACTGCAAGTGTGCACCTGGCTTTTGAATTTCCATATTTCTTCAATTCTAGGATGCCATCGATTGTAAGATACATACTAATTTCATTACCACCAACAGATAAATATATACATATACAGACAGTCCCCAAGTTACAAACATCCAACTTAAATAAAACTCATAATTAAGAACGGGGGGTAAGATAACAGGAAGTGAGAGAAATTTACCCATTGGAAAGGACATTCATTCCTGAAAGAGTTATTATCACAGGGGGGAAGTGTCTCCGAAGAGGCTTTCTCATTAATCCTTGATTCCACAGAAATCCATTTTTTTTAAAAATCCAATTATCTCAGGGACAGAAAGTGAGGAGAAATCTTTTCTGAACAGGGATACAGGCAACAAAACAAACACCACAGGGGTGTTAACCCTTCCCTATGCTATCCAAAGCTAACAGAAATATATATTTGGCTGGAGTGACACTTTAAAAATGTTCCTCTTGCAACTTACACACAAATTAAAGTTTAGAACAAACTGACAGAACCTATCTTGTTCATAACTTGTACATACATGTGTGTGTGTGCGCGCGCATTTGGTCTCTAGAAACAACTTGTAGTACACAACAACAAGATTGTAGACTGGGGACACTTATAATTAATATTCAGAATTTCCTTTGAATCTCCTATCTAACAGGATGGAAATATATGGGTCTCGATCATCTCCCTCTTACTGGTTGCAGAAATTAGTATACAAAAACTTTTGGGAAATGGGTTGTTGTAGGTTTTTTGGGCTATATGGCCATATTCTAGAAGCATTCAGTCCTGATGTTTCGCCTAAATCTACGGCAGGCATCCTCAGAGGTTGTGAGGTCTCACAACCTCTGAGGATGACTGCTATAGATGCAGGCGAAACGTCAGTAGAGAATGCTTCTAGAATATGGCCATACAGCCTGAAAAATCTAGTAACCTAGTTATTCTGGCCACAGAAACCGTCAACAATAAATTTTTGGGAAATGACCATTTTGGAAACCCACAAAATCAGAAAGGGATGGTGCCCTAGCTTACAAATGTGGCCTCCTCAAAGCAATTAGTATTGCATTAGTATCTTTTCAGAAAAGATATTTCTATTCTCTTAGCTTTCCTGTTTTAATGATGAAATGTGTTTGGAACTGCTTTTAAGAGTCTGTGGTTTCAGCTCAAACTGCTTTTTGATTGTTCTATTAATCACATTCTGAACCACCCTGGGAATGCAATTCAAGGTTAGTGGAAGAAATAGTTCAATAAATTAGTATAAATGTTTGTCTTTTCCAGTTCAATGAAATTGGTTCCTAATTTAGTCTTGTACAGAACAAGCACTTCCTTAATATTGGGCTAAAGTTGAAGAGCAAATGCAAACCACAAAAACATGGCCTATTCCCCCTTTGTGATTTACTACACACCCACCCAAACCTATAACAGAAGAGGTAGGGAACCCAAGACGTTCCAAAACATTTAGGAACTGCGGTCTTCCATATTAATGGAGTAATAATTCTACTCCAGTTTTTAATGCAGGTTTAAAGGGGGGCTGTTGAAGGCATTGAATCATAGAAGCCTAGAGTTGGAAGAGACCTTGTGGGCCATCCAGTCCAACCCCATGCCAAGAAGCAGGAAAATTGCATTCAAAGCACCACCGACAGATGGACATTCAGCCTTTGTTTAAAAGTTTTCAAAGGAGGAGATTCCACCCTATTTCCAAATAAATTGAGAATTTTGGATACTTTCATTAAAGCTACCCAATGATTTTGCCACACCATTGATAGGGCAGTAGTGATATGGATTTGGAGGGAGGGCACTGTGTTTATTAGAAAAATTAAGATAAATAAATGCTATGTATATTATATGTAATTAGATATAGTTTCTGGATAGGGTCCAGATATGAAATACTTGTCGTGAATGCTCATTGGTTGAACGTTTGATGAGATTTTTAAAAAGCTATTGTAGTCAAAGTGCGAGAGATATGAGTTTCAATGAATATAAGAGGGTTGAATGAAAAGTAATGCCTCCACCTTTGTAACTCCTCAACAGATGGCAGTACTGGTATGCGGCAGGTACTGGCTTGTTCAGTAGACTCTCCTCTACAGTTCCATTTTGGTGGGAAGCCTTAGCATTGAATGGGTGTGTTGTTCAAGTGCAAAGTATGGAACCCTGCGCAGACGGTCAGTCAATGCGACTTAAGCAATGTGCAGTCATTGAATTCTTGACAGCAGAAGGTGTCACCTCAACATCTTTAATCTTACTCACCCAACGACACACAGTACTTACATCAACACAATCACCATAAACAACTTGCATTCTCTGATGAATCTCCTTTAGGGTGACACCTTCCGCTGTCAATAATGAAATGACTGCACATTGCTTAAGTCGCATTGACTGACTGTCTGTGCAGGGTTCCATACTTTGCACTTTAACAACACAACCGTTCAATGCTAAGGCTTCCTGCCAAAATGGAACTGTAGAGGAGAGTCTACTGAACAAGCCAATGCATATAATGCATATAAATGTTGCAATTAAATAATAAATAAATGATAAATAAAAGAGGTATACAGATGAGGGAGTGAAGGTAGCCATTGTCAAAGAGAAGGAATGTAGCACAAAAACAGAAGTGTATCTGAAAGTGAGAGAGAGATAGATAATGGGATGATAGAACAATAGATGGATATCAAAGAGAGAGAGGAGTAAAAAAAGTATTAATCAGAGAGAGAGTAGGAAAAAGAGGGAAAAAATGCTGGCATGATCCATCAGTGACCCCCAAGAAACTGACCCTGGATAGGGGGAAAAAAGATTTCTCAATACTCAAGTTGTTCTAAATATGACCCATTAAGTGTACATAGCTATGCCAAATGCTTCATCTCATTACCATGTAGAAATAATATACTAGTGCCTGGCAATACTGCTAAGTACACCATTGTGCAAGGAACCTGCAAAGAGGTCCATGTATAGAGTATATTAATTTAAGATGAATGTAGAAATGACAGGGCACACATGACCAACAGGGCTTTTCTGCTCCCCCAACCTGCCACCCCATAGAAATTAAGTTTTAAGCATCCTTGTTTCTCAGTTAAACGTAAGCGGAGTCCAACTATGCCAAGGTTCTATGGAAGTGGATCTACCATTCTGTCGAGGAGTTTTCTCTTTGTTCATCCTATAACCTCCCTGGTGCCTATCATGGAATTATTTGCGCAACACGTGTGCCTGTACATGTATGTTCATGGAAAATACAGGTGAAACTGGAAAGCTAATCTGGCCTAGGACATGAGGATTGAATCAATAGCTGAAAGGAAACCTTTATATGGGGTTCTTTCACACTGTATAATTATAGCACTATGATCCCAATTTGGCTGCCATGACAACATCCTACAGAATATTAGGATTTGTCATTTAAGGGGGAACATTTATAATTTGCTGCCAGGAAGCTCTTAAATCTCACCAAATTGCAGATCCCCAGATTCCACCCAGTGTTTCCATGGCAGTCAAAATGAAATAATAGAGCTATTATTGTGTAGTGTGAAAGGGCCCATGGTGCTCTAGGCAGCTTCAAAGGAAAACTATACGAATACAGCTCCCAAAGAACAGTAACTATTTAATGTTAATACTTCTAAGATGTGTGGAGCAATTAGTCATTAAACTATTACCCTAAGCAATGTGCTTCGTCTCCCAGTGTGACATTCTGCAGTTGGCAAACAATGCATTATGAGGAAACCATAGGGAAAGACACATTTGAGTCAAGGGGATCAGTTTTTCCATAACTCTGAATACATCTGTGGTTGTATCTTAGGGCCCTTCCACACAGCCATATAACCCAGAATATCAAGGCAGAAAATCCAAAAATATCTGTTTTGAACTGGGTTATCTGAGTCCACATTGCCATATATTCCAGTTCAAAGCAGATAATGTGGAATTTTATTCAGCTGTGTGGAAGGGGCCTCAGTCAGGAGTACCTATGAGTAACAATTGTTTTGAAGGAGCCTTGAAATAAAGTGTAATGCAGATTACTTTGAAAGAGTTGCTTTCCAAGTTCCACCTTTTGGCAAGATGCACACATTTGGAGTTCAGATGACCAATGCATTGCTAATGCAAAAGTACACATATTGTTCAATGATTCTGCATACAGGTGTTCTCTCCTATGCCCTAACAAAACAAAAAGAAAAAAGTTATGGGATTATTGAACTAATTTCATTATAATTCTGAGAATTACACACAAGAGAATGGTAAAGTTACAATGAGTCAACAGCAATACCAATGAATTATTTTGAAAAGACATGGGCAACCTTTCTACTTTCACAGGCCACATCCTTTTGATGGTAGTGATCTGAGAACCTTATGCTTTTGATAGAAAAAGGAGAAGCCAGTGATTTCTCTTCTCGCCCCCCCCCCCCCACTACTTTTAGAAATATTCAACATCATTCTTGCCTCCTGAGTGACAAACCCACTTACTCTTATTTATTTCTTTACAACATTTATATGCCATCCTTCTCACCCCGAAGGGGACTCAGAATGGCTTACAAGTAAAAAGTAAATACAATATATTATATTATTGTCATGGCACAATATTAATATTATATATTATATTGTACTATAACATACCATATGAAGGTTGGCTTAATTTCCTATCTCTCTCTGAGTTCGCCCTTACAATTAGTTCTCCCCCCTTATCTCACCCCGAGTTTTTAAATCATTTTATGTATATGCGGCCCGCCCTTTGTCTGTCTGTCATAATGCTTAGTTCCTATGTTTTGTGTATATTATTTTATATGCTTTGATGTTTTATATTTTACTGTTGTTTATTTGATTGTAATTTGTATTGTTGTATTGTAATTTTTGTTTGGGCTTGGCCCCATGTAAGCCGCTCCGAGTCCCTTTTGGGGAGATGGTGGCAGGGTACAAATAAAGTTTATTATGAGCTTCCTCTATCAGCTCCAGCTCCTCATGCGGGGACATGAGAGAAGCCTCCCACAAGGATGATAAAACATCAAAAAATCATCCAGGCGTCCCCTGGGCAACGTCCTTGCCAATTCTCTCACAACAGGAGCGGTTGCTCCTGACACGACAATAATAATAATAATAATAATAATAGTATTATTATTATACTGTAATATTATTAGTAATTTTATATTTAATATAAAATATATAATTATATCATATTAGTAGTAGTAGTATATTGAATTACATTATAATATTATCAATATATGTAATTATATGTTATTATATTGTATATTATTATATTAATATAATATAAACATTTATTACGGTCAATGACCAGCATCAAAAAGGTACAAGTGACAGGGTGTGCAGGTGTATGTTATTATATGATATGATATGATATATGATATTATAGCATAGTGCAGGAGACAAGATGGAACTGCCTTCCTGGCCCCTCTCTTCACTCTGATCTCAGAGCAGCAGTTGGTGCTGGAGGGGGGGGGGGGGCTCCCAACTCTTAGAGGAAATAGCTTCTCTAAACTAGTGCTAATGAGTTAATTGATTCAGTTTAATGAGTCGATTCAGTTAATCCAACTCAACAAATTAATCCCCTCCTCCAACCTCTATGCTATATAGACAAACGGAAAGCTTTCAATTTCCTTTTGGATTTGGAAAGGTATCTCTGTTATTCTAATATCAGTTTTCTTCTCCTCCCAAGATGAAGCCATCAAAGAATGCAATTTATGTGCAACCAGGGAATGGGAAACCTCCAAAACACTGTTAGCATTACTATTCTAGTCATCTCATCTCATAACATGTCCAAAGTACAATAGTCTCGCTAAAGATGTGATTCTCAACCTGTGGGTCCCCAGATGTTTTGGCCTTCAACTCCCAGAAATCCTAACAGCTGGTAAACTGGCTGGGATTTCTGGGAGTTGTAGACCAAAACACCTGGGGACCCACAGGTGGAGCACCACTGATCTAAAGAAATTTTAGCATACACCATTAATATCACAGTCCTTGCCTAACAACAATAATTGATGGTCCCTTATATGGACACCAGTTAAGCCCTTGCTCCGCTAGTGACCTCCAGACATAACAGACTACGACTTCTAGCATACTGTTGACATAGCCAATAATTATGTATGGTAAGAGTTCATAATCAAATACCTAGAGTTCATCTACATCAGTGGTTCTCAACCTGTGGGTCCCCAGATGTTTTGGCCTTCAACTCCCAGAAATCCTAACAGCTGGTAAGCTGGCTGGGATTTCTGGGAGTTGTACCACTGATCTAGGGGGGGGGGGGTCTCTATTCTTGGTTTTCCCCCAGTCGATAAACCAGATCCTTTAATTGTACCTAGAAGAGTAGAACAGGTTGTCCTTTTTAAAACTCAAGGGGCCAATTTGGGACATTTTCAGAAAATTTGTTCTAAATCAAATTAGTTGGAATATGACATTCACAGATGTTTCCACATAGCTCAGAAAGAGGCTGACCAGGAAGATGAAGAACTTCATCCTCACTACCTCTATGAACTACATAGTAAAAATTATGCTGTACGACACCACATTAGTTACCATGGCCCAATGCAATGAAATCTGGAAAGTTCTAGTTTTATAATGTCTTTAGCCTTTCCTGCCAAAGAGCATTGGTGCTTCTCCAAACTACAACTCTCAGGATTCGATAGCATTCAGCCATGACAATTAAAGGGTGTCAAACCACATTAATTCTGCAGTGTAGATGCAGCTCTGATTGTAGAATTACTATTGGATTCAGGCTTTTAAAAACTTGGATTTGTTTGTGGATGTTCGAGGACACTTTTCTTCCAACATACACTACATGTAATAAGAGAGAGAACAAGATAAATCGCTATGGGTCCTGGAGCCCCCGGTGGCGCCCTGTGCCGGCAGGACTGAAGACCGACAGGTCGCAGGTTCGAATCCAGGGAGAGTGCGGATGAGCTCCCTCTATCAGCTCCAGCTCCTCATGCGGGCACATGAGAGAAGCCTCCCACAAGGATGGTAAAACATAAAAAAAATCATCTGGGCGTTTCCTGGGCAATGTCCTTGCAGACGGTCAATTCTCTCACACCAGAAGCGACTTGCAGTTTCTCAAGTCGCTCCTGACACGACAAAAACAAAAACAAAAAAAAACTATGGGTCCTTCCAGACAGGCTTCCAGGATCTGACCCCAGGTTTTCTGTTTATCCCAGATTATCTGGCAGTGCAGACTCATATAATCTGGTTTAAAGGAAATCCTGGGATATAGTGCCTGTCTGGAAGGGCCCTAAGTTACCAATACATTCCTACATTACTTAGATTTTTCCCATGATTGTGAATTGTTGTTGTTTTTTAAGGTCAACATTGTATAAACTTGAAACCCCCTGAGAAAAGATTTAAGATGATTGCAGATTGCTTTCACTCACCAAGTTCCAACTCTCCAGAAATGCAAGCAAGACATTCAGGAGTGTTTTTTGCCAGATTCCAAAACAGAAGGACAGGAACATACACATACCCATACCTTATCCCCGAAGTGTGCTATTCTTAAAGCTGCTTAAGCGACAGAAAAGCAGGAGGCATTAAGACCCAGAAGAAGCAAGCGAAAAGGCACTGACCTCATCCCAGCAGGACAAAGGCCTTTGGAAAAAAAGCTTTTTTCCTTGTGCATGTGCTTTTTTTTTTTTTTTTACACTGAACTGCAAATCAAGTCTCTATGCTTTTTTTAAGGGCCACTCTGCCACTCTAACTTAAATAAAAGGCTCTCTTTCATTCAAGTTGCCCATAAGTTTGCAATGGACAGTACCTAGGCTAGTTAAATCCATTAAGCCAACAGGATTCCTCTATAATGGGGTCGACTTGACACAAGTTAGCAACAAATTAGAGGAGATCTTCACCAGGGGAATAAATCAGCTTTGTTAGAGCAGAGTATCAACTGGAATTATGAATGCCTTGAACCACAAACCACTTGTAGCCTCCCTTGAACCATGAATGCTGATGTTTTTGTTCTTGGAACCAGGAGAGATTTGAACTGCGCCACCAAGAAAATCAAAACAGGAGGACAAAACAAGCATCTCATGAGCATAATCATAGAATCTTTTAATACTTTACAAAAAAAGACTGCATACACAGCTTATATCGTTTCATGTAAACTTCATGTCTTCTCTTCTTAGCAGGTCAATGTAGTGTTGTGGTTTTTCTTTAAATAAAGATCTTAGTACCACTGCTTTTTTGCTTGTTTTGCTTTGAACAGTAAGGGCAAAGGGAGATGAAACCAGTTATCTGAAGCAGAGGGCCCTTCCACACAGCCCCATATCCCAGAATATCAAGGCAGAAAATCCCACAATATCAGCTTTGAACTGGATTATCTGAGTCCACACTCAGATAATGTGGGATTTTCTGCCTTGATATCCTGGGATATAGGGCTGTGTGGAAGGGCCCAGAGAAGCACATTATTCTGACACAGGGCCCTTCCACACAGCCCTATATCCCAGAATATCAAGACAGAAAATCCCACAATATCTGCTTTGAACTGGATTATCGGAGTCCACACTCAGATAATGTGGGATTTTCTGCCTTGATATCCTGGGATATAGGGCTGTGTGGAAGGGCCCAGAGAAGCACATTATTCTGACACAGGGCCCTTCCACACAGCCCTATATCCCAGAATATCAAGGCAGAAAATCCCACAATATCTGCTTTGAACTGGATTATCTGAGTCCACACTCAGATAATGTGGGATTTTCTGCCTTGATATCCTGGGATATAGGGCTGTGTGGAAGGGCCCAGAGAAGCACATTATTCTGACACAGGGCCCTTCCACACAGCCCTATATCCCAGAATATCAAGACAGAAAATCCCACAATATCTGCTTTGAACTGGATTATCGGAGTCCACATTCAGGCAATGTGGGATTGTCTGCCTTGATATTCTGGGATACAGGCTGTGTGGAAGGGCCCCCAGGCTCAGAAAAGCAGGCCTGTGAAAACAAAGTGTGCAACTGTTTGAAATGAATTCAAAGACTGAAACTTCAAAACAAACAAACCAACAAACCAACAACAACAACTGTGAAATGTCACAAATACAGACAGTGGTGTTTTTCCACCAAGGAACAACAAAGAGACAATTACAGTGGTTTTGCTTCTTGCATTGGTTTTACAGAAGGAAAAGGACACAACCCAGCCAGAGTTCAATCGGTTTGGAGTCCTTTGACATGCTTAGATCTGGTTACGCAATTAAAAACAAAAACAGGTTTCACTGGAAAGTGCTTCTTAGCCAGATTGTGCCCACAATGAGGTCCTGATTCAAGGGTTTTTGCAATGCTACCGTGTCCGAATTGCAGAAGTGCATACAAAGCCTCCAAAGAAAACACCCCAATTGTGCAAAAGTAGTTGCTCTCTTCTTCCGGAAGGTAGATCATTTATTTAAATAAACGAAAATATTTGCAAGGGGAGGAGGGAATTAAAGGAGAACAGGCACTAAAATCCTGAAAACCCTCGACCCATTTCCCCTGCCTTGCCACTCTCTAACCGCACATGAAAATCTCCTTATGAGAAGATCCATGCCAGGAATAACCCCCTATGTACCCCCCCAACAAAAAGGAAAAAAAGCAACCACAGGAAAGGAGAGGCAAGGCCCTCCTCCTTCCCAGTCATCTGAATCAAAACTTTCCAAGAGAGCTTTGGGGGCCAGTCCAGTGTTTAAATAAAGCCACGCCACTTCAGCATACCCGGTCAAAAGAAAAGGATACTTTTACACGTACACACATACACATACACACACACACCCTTTCCCCCTCCCTTCCTCCATGACCTCTCCCACCCACCCCTTATAAAGCTTCCAAGCAAATTTCACAGCAAGAGGGAAATATCCCTCATATTGAGGAGAGAAGCAGATCTGTGGCCTCTTCCTATAGCACAGTGGTTGTCCACCTGTGAGTCCCCAGATGTTTTGACCTTCCACTCCCAGAAATCCTAACAGCTGGTAAACTGGCTGGGATTTCTGGGAGTTGTAGGCCAAAACACCCGGATACCCACAGGTTGAGAACCACTGCTATAGAGAGAAAGATGGGTGTGGTCTCTTCAAAGGCAGAGCAGGAGACAATCCTCCCCCTGCCCCCCCCCCCCCCAGTTCATTTAGCAGTCTCTGGAGTCCTACTTTGGCTGGGAAAAGCCAACACCAAGGAAGAAAGGCAGGAGGGAGGGAGGGAGAAGGCTACATTCAGGCCTCTCTCCAATGGCTCTGGAGGTGAGTTCCAAGAAAGTTTTGAAAGAAGTGGGCTACATTCATGCCCCCCTCCAAAGGATTGGAGGAAAAGGAGAGGGGCAAGCATGAAGAAGGCCCTGCAGTTCCTTTTGCGAGACATCCTGCATGGGAGAATACCACCTTTCTCTCCCTTCTTTCCTTAAATCAAGGGCGGATAAAAAGTCTTGTTGTCATCTTTCCTCCTCCCTCCTCCTCCAGTGGAGGAGTGAGCACTCACTTTCGCCAAGTAGGAAGGAGAAGGCCACATTGGAGGGTGAAGAGGGGCAGGCCCAAAGCAGGCCTTGTTGTTCCTTGAGTTGGAAGAGTGCTGTCAATCCCTCCTTCTGGTTTTCCAACTGATCTGGCTTCTCCACTGCCTAGAGGAGCTAAAGAAGTAGTTTTATTGTCCTCCTCTTGTCTGCTTTGGCCAAGGTGGGGAGAAGGCCACAAGTAGGATTGGAGGGGAGGGGGCAAGCAGGAAGAAGGCTCTGTAGTTAATTCCTTGAGTTGGATCCACACATTCCCCCTCTCTCTGATTTCCCCTTCCATGTGTAAATGAGCCAACAGGGTTGATGGCCTTTGAGCCCTGTTTCCTTTGGCCAAGGAGGAAAGGTGGAAGGGAGAAGGCCCCATTGAGTAGGATTGGCGGGAGAGGGGGGCAAACAGGAAGAAGGCCCTGCAGTTAGTTCCTTGAGTTGGATGAGTGCCACACATCTCCCCTCTCTAGCTTCCCTTTCCCTGCCTAAATGAGCCAGAGGGATGGGAGGAGAGTCTCACTGTCCTCTTCCTGGTGGCCTTTGTCCTGTTTCCTTTGGCCATGGAGGAAAGCTCAAAGAGAGGAGGCTCCATTGGAGGGAGAGGAGGGGCAAGCAGAAAGAAGGCCCTGCAGATGAGCTGGATGAGTGTCATGTATCCCCGCCTCTCTAGTTTCCTCTTCTGTGCCTAAATGAACCAAAGGGGAGGGAGGGGTGGATGGAGAACCCCATTGTCCTCCTCCTGGTGGCCTTTGTCCTGGGTTTCCTTTTGGCCAAGGAGGAGAGGTGGATGGGAGAAGGCGGCACTGAGTCCTCCTCCTGGCTTCTGCTGCTCATAGTTTCCCCTTCGTTGCCTAAATGAGCCAAAGGGGAGGGAGGGGTGGATTGTCCTCTTTCTGATGGCCTTTGTCCTGGGAGGAAAGGTGGAAAGGAGAAGGCTCCACTGAGCAGGATTGGAGGGAGGAGGGGCAAGCAAGAAGAAGGCCTTGCAGTTAGTTCCTTGAGTTGGAAGAGTGCCACGCATCTCCCCTCTCTAGCTTCCCCTTCCCTGCCTAAATGAGCCAAAGGGAAGGGTTGGATGGAGAGCCCCATTATCCTCCTCTTGATGGCCTCTGTCCCCCAGTTCCTTTGGCCAAGGAGGAAAGGTGGAAGGGAGAATGCCCCACTTGCAGGATTGGAGGGAGAGGAGTTAGTTCCTTCAGTTGGGTGAGTGCCTCGCATCTCCCCTCTCTAAGCTTCCCCTTCCCTGCCTAAATGAGCCAAAGGGAAGGGATGGATGGAGAGTCCCATTGTCCTCCTCCTGATGGCCTCTGTCCCCCCAGTTCCTTTGGCCAAGGAGTACAGGTGGAAGGGAGAAGGCCCCACTTGCAGGATTGGCGGGAGAGGAGGGGCAAGCAAGAAAAAGGCCTTGCAGTTCGTTCCTTCAGTTGGGTGAGTGCCAGGCATCTCCCCTCTCTAAGCTTCCCCTTCCCTGCTTAAATGAGCCAAAGAGGAGGGATGGATGGAGAGTCCCATTGTCCTCCTCCTGATGGCCACTGTCCCGGGCTTCCTTTGGCCAAGGAGGAAAGGTGGAAAGGAGAAGGCCCTCCTGACTCCTCCTGCTTAAAGGGGTGGCTGGAGAGTCCCATTGTCATTGTCCTCCTCCTCCTCTTCTTCCTCCTCCTCCTGCTGCCGCCTCATAGGAGCTTGCAGCAGTGGGCGCAGCCTCCCTGGGCGCCGTGGCGCTTCTGGAGGGCGGCGCGCGTGGCCGTCTCGAAGACCTCGCGCACGCCCTCCTTGGTCTTGGCGGAGCACTCGAGGTAGTCGTAGGCCTGGATGCGGAGGGCCATGGCGCGCCCGTCCTCGGCGCGGACGGGCTCCTGCTTCATGCGGGCCAGCTCGGCGCGCACGTGCTCGTCGTGGCGCAGGTCCTTCTTGTTGGCCACCAGGATGATGGGCACGTTGGGGCAGAAGTGCTTGACCTCGGGCACCCACTTCTCCGGGATGTTCTCCAGCGAGTCCGGGCTGTCGACCGAGAAGCACATCAGGATGACGTCGGTGTCCGGGTAGGAGAGCGGGCGGAGGCGGTCGTAGTCCTCCTGCCCGGCCGTGTCCCACAGCGCCAGCTGCACCTGCTTGCCGTCCACCTCGATGTCGGCCACGTAGTTCTCGAAGACCGTGGGCACGTACACCTCCGGGAACTCGTCCTTGCTGAAGACGATCAGGAGGCAGGTCTTCCCGCAGGCGCCGTCGCCCACCACCACCAGCTTCTTCCGGATCGCCGCCGCCATGGCTTCTCCTCCTTTCCCTTCCTTGCCTTGCTTTGCTTTGCTTCCCAAACTCTATGCCATTCACGAGCCCTGCAAATCGCCACCTCTCTCGCGCGCGCTCTCTTTCCCTTTCTCTTCCTCCCTCTCGCGCCTCTCCTCGATTATTCCATTGCAGCGCCGGTATTTAAAGGGGCCGGCGACTTTCTTAATATAGCTAAGCAATAGGGAAGCAGGAGGTGAGGTCATCCTCTGGGAAGCGGCACGCCATTGGTGGGACGAGCTGCGGCAGCGCGGGAGGCGGGGAGAACGCCACGCCTCCCTCTCTCGCGCTCCCCGCCCTGGACAGGGCGGGGAGCGCGAGAGAGGGAGGCGTGGCGTTCTCCCCGCCTCCTGTTTGCAAACTGGAGAGAGAGAGAGAGAGAAAGGGGCGTGGCTTTCTCCTCACCTCCTCTTTGCTAAGGTTTCTGAATTGGGTTTGAAAGCGAAGCTGATCTGCAGCGACGGAATGACTCTCGAGCTGGAGCTGCAGCCAACACCAAGAAGAAGCGAACTATTCTTTTTCACTGTGAGTTTTCCCGGGCTGTGTGGCCACCTTCCAGAAGCATTCTCTCCTGACGTTTCGCCTGCATCTGTGGCAGGCATCCTCAGAGGTTGTGGAAGTAGCACCAGAATGAAATTTAAGAAAGCTTGGAGCTGTTCCGCTTGCAAAAACACATAGAATCTTAAAGATTCATACATTGTGGGAGTTGTAGTTTTACAAAGCATTCTGTTGCCAAAGTGATGGCATTGTGGTATGAATAGAATAGAATCAAAGAGTTAGGAGAGACCTCATGGGCCATCCAGTCCAACCTCCTGCCAAGAAGCAAAAAAATATTGCATTCAAAGCACTCCTGACAGATAGCCATCCAGCCTCTGCTTAAAAGCCTCCAAAGAAGGAGCCTCCACCACACTCCAGGGCAGAGAGTTCCACTGCTGAACAGCTCTCATTGTCAGGAAGTTCTTCCTAATGTTCAGATGGAATCTCCTTTCTTGTAGTTTGAAATCATTGCTCTGTGTCCTAGTCTCCAGGGCAGCAGAAAACAAGCTTTCTCCCTCCTCCCTATGACTTCCTCTCACATACATAGCTATCATGTCTCCTCTCAGCCTTCACTTCTTCAGGTTAAACATGCCCAGCTCTTTAAACCGCTCCTCATAGGGCTTGTTCTCCAGAACCTTCATCATTTTAGTCACCCTCCTCTGGACACATTCCAGCTTGTAAATGTCTCTCTTCAATTGTGGTGTCCAGAATTGGACACAATATTCCAGGTGTGGTCTAACCAAAGCAGAATAGAGGGGTAGCATTACTTCCCTAGATCTAGACACTATGATGCAGGCCAAAATCCCAGGGCAGCAGAAAACAAGCTTGCTCCCTCCCCCCTATGACTTCCCCTCATCTCTTTAAACATGGCCCTCATCTTGTCTCCTCTCAGCCTTCTCTTCTATGAGGAGCTCTTTAAGCCACTCCTCATAGGGCTTGTTCTCCAGACCCTTACTGTTATACTGAATACTGTTTGATGCCATGGCTCACAAAAACTGGGATCCTGGGATTTGTCCATCACTTTTGCAACAGATTGCTTACAAGCTTTGTAAAACTACAACTCCCATAATCCCATATCATTGAGTGGGATCAAGCAGCATTCGTTTTATAGTGAAGATCAGGCATGGGCAAACTTTGGCCCTCCAGGTATTATGAATGCCAACTCCCACCACTCCTAACAGGCTGTTAGGGATTGTGGGTGTTGAAGTCCACTTGGAGGACCCAAGTTTGTCCATACCTGGTGTAGATGCACCTTGGAGTTTTTTTTCACACTCGTTTCCCTTCCACATGAATCATGTCTCCATCACTGTGCCTTAAAGGGCCCTTCCACACAGCCCTATATTCCAGAATATCAGGGCAGGAAATCCCACAATATCTGCTTCAAACACTGAGTCCACACTGCTATATATTCCAGTTCAAAGCAGATAAAATGGGTTTTATATGGCATTGTAGAAGACACCCAGTATTTCAATGGGAAGTGTGGGCCTCCTTTTGGTTGATGAGAAAGGCCCCTTCCACACAGCTGAATAAAATACTACATTATCTTCTTTGAACTGGAATATATGGCAGTGTGGACTCAGATAACCCAGTTCAAAGCCGATATTGTGGGATTTCCTGCCTTGACATTCTGGGTTATATGGCTGTGTGGAAGGGGCCATAATCAAGTCAATTAGGATTGCTGTTGTTCTGTGCCTTCAAATACTTTCAGACTTAAGATGACCCTCGGGCCCCTTCCACATAGCTGAATAAAATCCCACGTTTTCTACTTTGCACTGGATTATATGACAGTGTAGACTCAGATACCCCAATTCAAAGCAGATATTGTGGGGTTTTCTGCTTAGATATTCTGGGTTACTATATGGCTGTGTGGAAAGGCCTTAAGTCAAATGTTTAGGGCAAGGGCCTGGTCACATCTGGCCCACTGGCCTTAAGTTGGGGGCCCCTGACCCACAGCATCTGGTCTCTGTTTGTGATCTCCCATCCAAGTACTGACCAGGGCTGACTCTGCTTAGCGTCACATCTGGCCCACTGGCCTTAGGTTGGGGACCCCTGACCCACAGCATCTGGTCTCTGTTTGTGATCTCCCATCCAAGTACTGATCAGGGCTAACTCTGCTTAGCTTCCACAATCGGTCAGAGTTTGGTGGCTTTAGGGCAATGCTCAGTTCAGTTCCAGTGGAAGTGTGGCTGAGTTACTTTCCAACTTTTTCCCTCCTCCAATGCAGCTGCTCCACTTCATCTATTCCCCACTCTCTCTTCCTTTCCCCACCCAGAGCCCTTCCACACCCAGAATATCAAGGCAGAAAATCCCACAATATCTGCTTTGAACTGGATTATCTGAGTCCACACTGCCATATATTCCAGCTCAAAGCAGATAATGTGGGGTTTTATCCAGCTGTGTGGAAGGGGCCTGGGAGGCTATTAAGCCTCCCAATATGAGGTTATCCTCATACTATAGGAGCTCACCACATCTGCATCCTCAGAATCACCCCTCTTATCTGTAATGCTGTATTTGTTTGTTTGTTTATTGTTGTTGATGATGATGATGATGATGTCTTTTGTTTGGCCAGTACCAGACCTTGATGGCAGGATGCAAACAGATTTCCAGAGGAGCGGAACATATGATAATAATAATAATAATAATAATAATAATAATAATCAACTTTATTTGTACCCTGCTACCATCTCTCCAAGGGACTCGGTGCGGCTTACATGAAGCTAAGCCCGAAGTACATCAAACAAACATCGATAACACAACATTAACACAACAGAGGCATTTATCTTCACTGGGAATATTCCTTCCCAAACAGGATTAAGCAAAACAAACAAATAGTTTTACCATGTGGAACACAGAAAGGCACTGATTCTTCCTCACCCTTCTTAATTCTTCTGCATATATAAGCAGTGCAAGACATACACACCCAAGTTTCCTTCCTGAGAGTCACCAGACACACAAGCATTGTATAGCAGAGATCATAACAACAACATTGGAAAAGCTGTACACTTCACAGGCTTGAAATCATTCTTAGAAGTAGCATCCCAGAGATTAGACTCATTTTGAACTGTTAGTAGGATGGCTGTGTCACATTCGAACAACTTTTTAATGTCAAGGAGTTCCCTGTATGCCTTTTAAATAATGCACTAAAAGCTCTTGCCAAATGAATGTACTACCCAAGCACTCAGACCAATACTGTCATCTGCTTTGAAAAGCAAAAGCCCTACACTGGTATTCCTTTTTCACTGTGCTGCTACTCTTTGTGTATGTGTCTTCAAGTCATCCGTTGACATATGACATATGATAACCCCATGAATTTTATAGGATTTTCTGAATGCTAAGAGTTGGTTTTTCCAGTTTCTGCCCCTGAAAGACAGGCTTCCGCACCTAGTATTCATTGGTGGTTTCTTTGCCATGTACTAACCAGGGCCAACTCCGCTAAGCTTTCAGGATCAGACAGGACTTGGTACCTGTGGAATATATAGTCCTACTCCTCTTACCTAGAAGCAAATCTCATATAGTGAATAGTACTCACTAGCATTTCAGCATGTAGTTACTTCTTCCTTACAGTTTGGTAGGCTTTCATTACTCACTGAGGGCCCTTCCACATAGCCCTATAACCCAGAATGTCAGGGCAGAAAATCCCACAATATCTGCTTTGAACTGGGTTATCTGAGTCCACATTCAAGATAATGAGGGATTTTCCACCTTGATATTCTGGGATATAGGGCTGTGTGGAAGGGCCCTGACTCAATCACCTATCCCACATAATATGAGTATATGTACTTTGAAGTTGCTTGTTGGCTTACTGTGATCCCATGAATTTCACAGGGTTTTCTTAGGCCGTCTTCTGACCGCACTGGAGTCTCCAATCCAAATACTAACCAGGTCTGTTCCTGCTTAGCCTCCAAAAGCAGAAAGAATGATATGCTGGAGCATTATTTTTAAAGTAATTTGTAACTTGTTACTTATATATATATGTGTGTGTGTGTGTGTTGAGAATACAGTTATAATGTATAGAGAAATCACAAACAAAGTACAAAACTTGGCATTATACTATATTTCCTTTGTCCAGACGCTGACCACTCGAAGTGCCTCTTGTGTCGCTGTAAGAAGGTCCTCGATTGTGCATGTGCATTCTAGACTGCATTCTAGTAAGTGTTCTGTGGTTTGCTCTTCTCCACACTCACATGTTGTAGAAAATGTCTTTAATTATCCTCCTTACCCTTTGTTTGAAGAGCAATTCATTAGGTCAGTGGTTCTCAACCTGGGGTCCCCAGATGTTTTTGGCCTTCAACTCCCAGAAATCCTAACAGCTGGTAAACTGGCTGGGATTTCTGGGAGTTGTAGGCCAAAATCATCTGGGGACCCCAGGTTGAGAACCACTGCATTAGGTCCTGCTCTGTTATCCAAAGGGAGGTGTTAGAGAGAGAAGGATAGTTCATGGGGGGGGGGGGGAGATGAAGGGGTTAATTTATTTATTTATTTATTTCTATGCTTGTATACCGCCGTTTCTCAGCCTAGCCGGCGACTCAACGCGGTTTACAACAAAATACAACAGTCAACAATATTCAATTTAAAACCATAAAAACATCATACACAATATTGGCCCATCAATAACAATCCAATGCATCTCCTAACTAAAATTGTAATCCAGTTAAGCCATTTCCCCCTGTTTTCTTGTTATTCTCCCACCCATGTCGCTGTCATTGCAACAACGATCGTTTATAATATGGGAAAGGGAGTGGGGAATAACCAGCGAAAATATGGTTTTCCTTCTTCAACCCCCCCCCCCCCCCACACACACACACACACAATAAAATGGACTATACTTCTCTGTTGAGGCTCCTTTTGGAGTTCGCCCAAATAATGAACAGTACCATACATTATTAAAACCAAATGAATCCAAGAGGTATCTATCTATCTATGAGCAGGGGTCTAGTTTCTGATTCTTTCAAGTTTTTATTTTTAATTTATTTTAAAATATAAATTACTTTAAAGTAACCGCTCAGTTCTTCCAGGGAGAAAGGGCAGGCTATAAATATATTATTATTATTATTATTATTATTATTTAGTATATGTTTTCAAAATGCAAAAATGCTCCCAAACCATTTTTAAAACAATGAGTAAAAACTGTTTGTGACACTTGGCTTTCTCAAAATTTCCCTCTGGCTTTGCAAAGAGCTGAAACAGAACCAATTCAGTCAATATTAATACGAAGTATTTCTCAGAGTCTTGTATTTTGCTGCCTGTAAACAAAGTCTTGTTTTTCTTATCAATAGTATTGCCATTAAGTAGAGCAAAAATTAAACTGGAATATATGGCAGTGTGGACTCAGATAACCCAGTTCAAAGCAGATATTGTGGGATTTTCTGATTGAAATTCTGGTTCATATGGTTGTGTGGAGGAGCCCAGAATGTTCCTTGGCCCTGTGGAAATGTTTTGTCCAAGCCACATTCCTCATGGTTCCTACATGTTATGTATGTTAAAAGTTTCATCTTTTCTAGGCAGAAGGTTGTTTCGAGTCAGCTTCCAAAACAATGTAAAACAACACAAATGGATAATAAATGGATACCACAGTCAACAAAGTAGGTTTTTTTTCCTGAACATTACTTCTTTAATCGAAAATTGGATACCAGAGGTAGAAATAATATGGAAAGGATAGGTTCTTAACCACAAAACACTGCAACATGTTTCAGTAAGCTTTTTATCCTGAACTAACAAATACAACTGAAGCATTTTCTGCAGAGTCCACAGTAAATCCTGCATGTTGTTGCTAAGAGATTAGTGAAAATCTTTTACTGTTGCCAGTTTTTCTTTTTCTCCTGACCCCAACACTGAGCTAAGGGAACCACATTTTGGGCCAGGGCCCACAGTTTAAGAAGCCCTGAAGTAAATTAGATCACACACTTTCTCAGCTCAACCTTTATTACTTTGTTTATCCCAGAAATGCTGATGTAACCCATTGATTATCTTCCCCGTGTCAACACAGTTCAAAACAAAACACCTTTCCATCTAGACAGAAAATGTGAAAAGGAAAGAGAAGGGCAAATGCGAGAAGACTTTGTAAACAAAGGACTTTCTATTTCAGAGACTTGGGCTGGATCTAGACTGCCCTATGATCCAGATTATCTGCTTTGAACTGGATTATATGAGTCTACACTCCCATATAATCCAGTTCAAAGCAGATAATCTGGATTTTATATGGCAGTGTAGAAGGGGCCTTAGTTAACTAAGTTAAGCATGTAAATAATTTAATAAAGCAAGGGTGAAGTATTTAATCAACCAGATATTGGGGGATTGCAGTTCCCAATGGTTCTAGCTAGCATGCCTAATAGTTAGAGATGCTGGAAATTTATTTATTTATTTATTTATTTACGGCATTTCTATGCTGCCCTTCTCACCCTGAAGGGGACTCAGAGCGGCTTACGAGATATATATATATATATATATATATATATGTGTGTGTGTGTGTGTGTGTGTGTGTGTGTGTGTGTATTAGTATAGTACAAATATTGCCATTTAATATCATCTGAAGGATCACATGAGTCCCACCCAATAATAAACAAAAAGCAACACATGAACACACAGCAAAGATAGGTGATAAACAGGCAAATACACACACACCATCATAGCTGGGAAACTGGGGTTGTGGGAGAGAAAGGTAACTTTCCCAAGTTCTGCTTTAGCAATATATTGATAAGGCAATATTAAGCAGGCAAAGTCTTCCTCTTACTACTTCATCTCTGGATGGATCTACACTGTCGAATTAATGCAGTTTGACACCACTTTAACTGTCATGGCTCAGTGCTATGGAATCTTGGGAGTTGTAGTTTAGTGAGGTGCCATGATTCTTTGGTAGAGAGAGCTAAGGACCTCATTAATTCGACAATGTAGATCCACCCTCTATGGCAGGAAAGTTTCTGACTCTTTCTATTTATCAGGTTATAGCGAATTGCAAACCTAATCCATGCATAACCTAAACCAGACAATCCTTAGAACATGTTCCATTGTCCAGAGATGATCAAAATGACAAGCACTTGCATGTCTCTTCCTAAGACACACCTACATTTGGCATGCTGTGTATGAACTCTTCCTACCTGTTTCAATATATTACCCAACCTAGACTTTTAAAAAAATAAAAATCTAAGGCTCATTATGCTTTCCTTGGGATTTAGTGCCATCTTGTGGCCATAACTAGTGGTCCAGTATAATGAATTCTGTCTTACTGGGTCTTTTTAAGAATACACATAAAAACAAGGATGAAAAGTTATTTTTGCCGGTAGATAAATGAGCATGAGAAACAAGAATACAAAAAAATAATAGCACAGTTTAAATCTCTTTTTCTATCATTTGATTGACTCTAATTTTATAATTAAATTCTGGAATCCATTAAGTACAGAATGGCATTATTTCTGTAGCACAAGAGAAATAAATGACTGTGGCTAGAAACCAGCACAAAGTGCAGGCATACCTAAAATTGCTATTTTCACTAGGAACTGTGGGTGTAACTGTGTAGTTGTCAGTGACCATTATAATACACGGAGGCAAAGCAAAAGAAGGTTTTTTTTTTTTGGTGTCAGAAGAAACTTATTTTTTTTGTTGTGTCAGGAACGACTTGAGAACCTGCAAGTCGCTTCTGGTGTGATAGAATTGGCCATCTGCAAGGACGTTGCCCAGGGGACGTCCAGATGATTTGAGGTTTTTATCATCCTTTGTGGGAGGCTTCTCTCATATCCCCGCATGAGGAGCTGGAGCTGATAGAGGAAGCTCATTCGCCTCTCTCCGGATTTGAACCTGCGACCTGTGGGTCTTCAGTCCTGCTGGCACAGGTGTTTAACCCACTGCACCATCGAGGGCTCCATAGAAGCAACTTGAGAAACTACAAGTCACGTCTGGGGTGAGAGAATTGGCTGTCTGCATGGACGTTGCCCAGGGGACACCTGAATGTGTTAACATCCTGTGGGAGTCTTCTCTCATGTCCCTGCATGGGAAGCTGGAGCTGACAGATAGGAGCTCACCCTGTCTTGCAGATTCGAACCGCCAACCTTCAGGTCAGCAGTTTAGCCAGCTCAAGGTGTTAACCCATTGCATGACTGTGACTCCTATGTTTTATAACCTTCTGCATGCATCCACTGGCACATAGAGAGAATGAGATGTTTATTGGGTAGATGCATGCCTGGAATCTAGTGCAAAGTATAGGAAATACCCCCCGAATGATCGAGGATTGGGAAATTCTACTAGAAGAAAGAATTATGCATGCTCTAGAATTTAAATCCACAATGAACTTGGCCATCTATCTTCTTTGCTGAGGAAATGACTTTGAAAACACACAAGCATTGTCTGGAAACAAGGCCATTGTTGAAAGCATGGCTCTTCTCTGCCTACCACAATTACTTGTCTGTTCTGTCCTTGCAACTCTTCTAAAGATCTCTGTCTCAGTCTTTACCATTTTTTTGATTTGCTAACAGTCATTGAGGAAAACTGTTTCTGTCATTCAAAATTCTGCAATATCTGTGACTTTATATAACTACAGCCTGGCTGGGAACATATCTCTTGCGGATGTGGAGGCCTTACTGTAAAATATCAGCAATACCTTTTTCATCCCTACTTCATGAAATCTCATACTTTGGACCCAACCTTTCTGCTGCTGATGCAGATAAACCGGCACAGAAGGCATAGTGTGAGTATTAAGCTGAAGTGTCTCCCATGCCCTTAATACAACGTCAGATACAGAAGAGCCATGTGGACAAATCAGTCTGGGATCAGTGAAAGAAAGGGTGTTAGGATATTGGAAACACGCTGCTCTGTAATAGCACTTTGTTGTTACTTCAAGTATAATAGCTGCATCCCATGGAATCCTGCATCTCATGAATTAACATATGCGGAGAAAATCTTGAGCACAGCTTACAATTGCTGAATACATCACAGCAGAATAAATTCAATGCCTAAGGGTGCATCGATACTATACAACTAAGGCAGTTTAATGCCACTTTAACTGTCATGACAGAATGATATGGAATCTTGGGACCTGTCGTTTTACAAGGTATTTAGCCTTCTCTGGCAAAGAGTGCTGGTGTCTCACCAAGTTCAACTCCCAGGATTCCATATCACTGAGCAATGTCAGTTAAAGTGGTGTCAAACTGCAGCAATCCTACAATCTAGATGCTCCTTAAGATAACGGGATATATAGTATGGCTGCGGTGACAGATGCCTGGCTGTCCTCCATAAATTCTCCAGTCTTTCCCTTCTGTTGAATGACAGAGCGATATATGCCATACAACAACACTGAGTGAGAAAGGCAGAGTAGAAATATCGTAAATAAATAATTAATAAATAGTGTGGGTTTTCCAAGCTCACCTGATTTAGGTGCAGTAGAGGTTGCAATCTCATTGTGGCTGCTGTTGAAAAAGGAAACAACTACCAGTCCTGTCATTTTTTGTATGCCACACTATGGATTGGGTTTGTTTTTGTTGTAGTACAGCCTGGGGCTGATGGGCTCACTGGTGGTTTATAGAGAATTGTGGGATTTTCTGGGAGATTTCCTGGGGCGCAAAGTGATGAAGATATGAATCAGAGAAATGATGGTTTTATCTGGGGAAAACCTGACTCAGAAAGTGCAGGGCAAGGTCAGTCATGGGAGCCAGAAACTGCAACATTAGATAAGAAGTCAGGCGAAGTGATATGGAAGGCTCCCAGGGAAAAATACTTGGAGGTATGGAGATCAACAAAGGTCTTCGTCTGCAGATTAGAGCAGAAAATAGGCATCTCCCATCAGGGCATGTACGTGGGAAAGTTGGGGAGAAAATTCATGGGAAAAGAAATGACTTCACAGCTGCTTATTAATTAACAAGTTGTTTACCTAAGGGTTACAGGCAATGTAGCATTCAAGTGAGAAGGTAGGCCTGAGTTCTCTGGTTCTTGTTTCAAGTCAACCCTCGGTTTGGATTTTAGTATCCTGGAAGTTTTTTTTTAATGTTTTTGTATTTGTATTCATTCCCAAGTTTTACTAGGAAATAACTTTTGCTTGTGGACTTACACTGTACTTGTGACTTCCTGGCTATTCCTGGACTGTGTTACCTTGGGATTTGCTTGAGACATTTGGATTACTGTTTGGTTTACACCGATTGCTAACTCTTTTTTGGATTATCCATCTTCTTTCCTTCTTCCTGATTTTTCATATATTTTATGTGTTTTTACAATAAACTGTTTGCTTATACTCTGTGGGGTGCTGGGGTCATAGATGTTTCTGGGACTGGAGTACAACAGTTTTGTAGTTCTCACTTTTCCAGCAGTCTCTTAAGTACCCGACTCTCGGTATGGAATATAAGGATTTGCAGGTCCAGCAATAATGCTTTCTAGCAGTGTGCTTCCATATATCACAGTCTGAAGCCAACTGTGGAGCTATAATACTGTCACATTGGAGAATCTATGTGACCAGTCCTTGCTGTGTCCATAAAGGCAGTCACCACAAATCTTGATCTGTGCATCCTTCAGGCAATATAAAGGCTCTGTTAAAGAATTACTAGAGTGCTCATTAACTCAGATGAGAAAGGCACATAACTTCAGAAACAAAGAAGGACATGGCTGCAGTCGCCAAAGTTGTTCTTGCAATAGATCTTACCCTGTGAAAGGGCAATAGCATGTCTGAGGAAGAGGAGCAAGAAACTGAACATGTATGTGTTGTATAAGTTCACATGATGTAGTTATCAAGACTGCCAGATCAGGACTCTCCAAAACTTGAAACTTAAGTGCAGCCTTTTCCAATGTCGCAGGAGATGGACTCTGACAATGTCATTAAGCATCAACTATAGTTGAATAGAGTGTGTTGCTCAAACAGAAAAAAATCCAAATCTAACAAATGAGAAAAATAAATATATACACATATATGCCTATCAAGATAGCTCTCTCACCCTGGAATTCTTCTCACGTGTCCTGGGAACTGGAGAAGAGAGTCCAAGCATTGGGATCCTTATGACATTCTTTCAAATATTTAAACATGGTTATCATATGAGAACAAGGAAGAAAAGGGGGGCACATACTCTAATTTTGTGGTCTCCCCCCCAGTTGACAGAAATCAAAAGATATGCACACACTTTTGTTACTAGCCCAAGAAACTACACATCTGTGGGGAGAGATGGGAATTTTTATGTGTATAATAGGAGTCACCATGTAACCAATACAGAGATTTCCTTTTAGAGAAGGCTACAATGTATTAAGCAGACCTCAGTAGTGCCATGGGTTAAACCACTAAACTGCGGAATTTGCTGACCAAAAGATTGTCGGTTTGAATCAGTGGAGTGAAGTGAGCTCCTACTGTTAGCCCCAGCTTCTGCCAACCTAGCAGTTCAAACACATGCAAATGTGAGTAGATCAATAGGACACTGTTTCTGTGGGAGGGTAACGGCGCTTCCTGCAATCATGCTGGCCACATGACCTTGGTGGTGTCTACGGACAACACCAACTCTTCGGCTTAGAAATGGAGATGAGTACCATCCCTGAGTCGGACAGACTTAATGTCAAGGGGAAACCTTTACCTTTATACTGTATTAATAGTTGCTCTTGTTCATGTTGCTGTGTGCCTTCAAACTATTTCTGACTTGTCCTAAGGTGAACCTATCTCAAGTATTTTTAAAGCTGAGAGTGTACGACTCATCCACAGTCACTGAGGGAGTTTCCATGGCCAAACAGGAAATTGAACTGTGGTCTCAAAAGTCTTAACACTGAAACCACTGCATCACACTGGCTCTAGTTAAAGAGTTCTCCTTTGAATTCTTTGAAAGAGAATGCATACCGACCATCCTTGTTCAACATTTCATACATATGAAGGTGACTTTGAAAATGTGAGTTCCCCAAGTTCCTATCAAAGCACCCACCTTCTCTTGGATGTTCTGTTCTGAGTGTTCACAGTTGCTTCTAGCCTCAGTATTAATGTTCTTGTGGGAGCATAAACTATAACAATGATTAAAGTAATAATAGAGCTTTTAACATCAAGATTTGACATTTCAAAGCAACACTTTTCTACTAATCAGTGCAAGTTCCTGCATGTAAGTTTTATGAACATATTGCTTCATTTTTTACAACAAGGAAACACTCTCTAAAGAAGAACATTGGATCCATTTGTCCTGAGTTGTGACGGCTGGCTTTTAATTTTGCTCGATTGAGAGGGCACCATCGTTATTTAATCAAGAGAAACATGAGAAATGGTACTCGCCTCTATAAGCTCCTTACAGAGCTAAAGAGCTCTAAATACTATAAGCTCTTTTAAAAACATCTTTTAAGAGACAGTGTAACATGGTAAATTACAACAAATATTATATAAGAAGTGGAATAAGGAAATCTTTTTTGCACTTTTAGAGTGCATGACAATTCCAGCATAGTGTAGTGGTCTTGAGGGCCTTTCCACACAGCCATATAACCCAGAATACTAAGGCACAAAATCCTACGATATCTGCTTTGAACTGGGTTATCTGAGTCCACACTGCCATATATTCCAGTTCAAAGCAGATATTGCGGTGAAGGGCCCTAAGATTGGAATATGACTCTAGAGACCTGTGTTTAAGTCACATTAATATAATTGCATTGGGTGCCCATGGACATGTCACATTATCTTAGCCTCAGGCCCTTCCACATAGTTGTATACAATTCACATTGAACTGTGAATTGTATACAACAACGTATGAATTTCACGAAATATAAATCCTGAGTTATGAATAGTCTTGTAAAACAATCTGATTTTTAAAGACTTTCTTGCAGCAGGAAAAAAATGCTAAAGGCATCCATTGTTCCCTCTGAAAAATTATATCCCTCAACAGTTAAAGATAATGGACAGTTCTCTCCAAGCAACTGGATGCGCATTAAATTAGTCCATGTTCTTTTCCGTTGGGGCAACATCCAGGAGCAGTTGCAGGTGCAAAGTCAATTTTTGCAAGCAAGCAGGATGGTACTTGTAGCGAACGAAGGGGAAATAAAAGATGGCACCACCGAGAATGAAGAGGATGACATAGAGGAATTCCATCTGGGGCTGGTCAATGATGGGCGCCAGAACCAGGTATGCAGATGCCAACAGAAAAATGACAGGTATGATGATTGGTACCTGTGGAAAGAATATACATGTTCATCTTAGGTTTAACAGCATGAGATTTCATGAATCTCTTTGGTAGCAGAGCCTATGGCCCACAAAGGGTCCATCCAGGCAGACCCAAAATGCAAGATGTTTTACCAGAGGCATCCAAATGATGCCTGCTGTAGAAGTAAATTAATTCAGAATAACCTCAATTATTACGAATTAATTAAATACCTCATTAAACCATATTGGCAGCCAGTTAAGTTTTCTTTCTTTTTAAGAGGTTATTTAGGGGGCTGCATGCCATCACGATTGCTATCGGGATGACATGTAGCCACCCTCCCTGAGAAAGCCTGGGTTTTGAGTGGCTTGTGTGGACTTAAACCTGTTTCAGTACAAGTCAAAACAGAAAGACCAGCCACTTCCCTCTCCAAGACAGAGTCTAGACTCTAGCAGATAAAAGAACCAAACTTAAGTAAAGGGTAGTAAAAAATGTTTACTCACAGCTTGTGCATAATAACACACAGGTTCAGTTTCTTAGGGTGAAAGGAAAAATAGAGTTTTACATAGTCTCAGGAAGGATAGAGTATCTCATTCAGGGGAACGTGCTTACCACATGCTTGATGGCAAAGGTTCAGAGAGAAAAAGCTGAGTGGGCAAACACATGTACAATTTAAAAAAATTAACCAGTTTTCTATACAAGGAGGAAAATAATGCATTTTAAAATGACTCACCTTATAAGATCTGGGCATTTCAGGTTTCTTGATCTTTAAATACAGGAGACCGGAAACCGTTGTCCCATAGAAAAGCCAAGCTGTAAAACTGTTTAGAAATAGAATTAATACAAGCTAATCTAGAACTGAATGTGCAATTCCCGATGTTATGAGGGTAATATTAAAAGCTCATGTAATATTTGACACACTTTGTTTTCCCCATAATTTAGTGTATGCAGTCCTGCAGCTTTAAGTATATTCTGCCCCCAGGTGTGTCTAAATCTGCTGATTACAATAACCTAAGATTCATTTTACTTTGTACAGAATCATGCTGCTGAGTCCATGAGCTAGTTAGAGGTTAGCTACTAGTGGTCAATGCCCTCACTGTGGAAGAACATGCAGATTAAGAATAGGTCTCCACAGTCACCTACGTATTCACTGCCAGGACACTGCACTTGGAGGGTCATCATACTCGGACAACAAGAGACCACCTAAATAAGTAAGTACTGGTGGTCCTATTTTTGTGGAATCACTGGGTTGTTGTTTTTCGAGCTGTACGGCCATGTTCTAGAAGCATTCTCTCCTGACATTTCGCCTGCATCTATGGCAAACATCCACAGACCTCACAACCTCTGAGGATGCTTGCCATAGATGCAGGTGAAATGTCAGGAGAGAATGCTTCTAGGACTTGGCCATATAGTCTGAAAAACCTACAGCAACCAGGTCCTATTTTTCTTTTCTCTAATCTTTGGACAATGAGACTAAATATGCATTAATTGTTGTGTTAGAGTTCTGTTCTCTTGTTCTCTGCAAAGCATTATGCACATTGATGTCATTATATAAATAATACAGGGGGGGGGTATAATGTATGAACACACACACACACACACACACACACGTTTACTCCTCCTGTTTCAGAGCTTTGGGAGTTACTTTTAAGAATGATTAAAAATGAACATTTGCTGGACCCATTCATTATCGAACACTAGAAGGATGGTTCCAGGTTGTCATCTTATCGCTGGTCAACTATGGATGGTTCCACCACATGTCATTCTATTCATTTTCTTAAATATAACTTTCCCAGCCTTGCTTCACACACATACAAGGCAGCATCCCTCTGTATCTGTCACAATCACACATGCTTTGATTTGTAAAAATGCAAACAATTGATTCAGTTGTTTCTCTTTCCTATATGTAGCCCTCTTATTCCGTCTTTCTCACATGATGGATAACTTATTAAGTGAAGACTTATAAAAATGTCTTAGAATATTAGAGACTTTTAAAACAAGAAGAGAAAGAGAAGTTAATGAATGAAGAAAGCCCTGTTTGGTCACTATTGCCTTCAACTAGGGGTGGAAGTCCAATAACACCTAGTACTGAAAAGTCAAGAAGGCCTCAAAGCAGGCAAACGTAATAGGTTTAGGTAGTATGAGTGACCTAAAGTATCTTTCTTCCATGTCTACTTGTCAAGACTTTTCTGTAATATAAACTGATACTCTTAGGGATGTTTTCCACATCTCCTCATGCCGCTAGTCTTCCCTCAGCTCTTCCCTAGAATGTAGATAATATAGATCCACTTTCCCATCTTAGAATGGGAGTTCCTATTATAAAGCTTTTAGTTTTATAACAGGTCTTTATAAAACTCCTTAATCAGGATCTCTAAATACTTCAAGTGCTCTCTATGAAGTTGTAGTCCTAACATGTTAACCATGTCTCCAGTGTACATCCATGCAGGAAGATAGATGGTGTTGCTGTTGCACACAGAGATGTTGGATGTGGAGCAAGTACGCACAGCCCTGCTTCTCCCTTGGCGGCTTCAGGATAGAATAGGGTTAAAATGAGATCCAAAGGATGCTGGAAAATCAGCACTGCTGAGGAGTACAGAGAAGAGTAAGAAGAAGAGCAAACATACGCACCCGAGAAGGTTCACTATCTGACTGAAATTCCCAGGTATAACCATAATGGATGACATAATCGAAGTAAATATGAGTGCAGGAGAAGGTGTGAGACATCTTACGTGAGCCATAGATAGAATGTCTGGCTGAAAATGAAGACAGAGAGAAAAATTAGAATCAATGCTGGAAGGATCTACGAGGGGTATTTTTTAAGTAAGATCTGTTTTGTTGTAGACACTAGTAGTTTGCGCGCATACCGCAACTAGCGCGTGCATTGTGTACCAGCATGCCTCGGGAACAACTGTGCTCAGTTTCCGCTCTGTAGCTAACCTGTACGGTTCTGTTCTGTGCTTTAAAAATGTTTAAGACTATCAACTCACCCTCCACATGTGATATGGTTTTTGTCAGCAAGGAACCTGAGCGGTCCTCATCATGGACGTTGTCACGGCCATGTTTGAATTGTCGTACTCACTTACGTACTTTGCTTTAACTCATAACAGTATCACCGTACACTTCACAAATCTGTCGATGGATTTCTGCAGCAGGCAGGTTCCTTGCTGACAAAAACTGTATCACTGAGCGAACCTCACATGTGGAGGGTGAGTTGATAGTCTTAAACATTTTTAAAGTACAGAACAGAACCGTACAGATTAGCTACAGAGCAGAAACTGAGCACAGTTGTTCCCGAGGCATGCCGGTACACGACGCACGCGCTTGTTGCGGTATGCGCGCGAACTACTAGTGTCTACAACAAAACGGACCTTGCTTTTAAAATACCCCTCGTATTATTTTTATTTATTTATGATACTTTTATCCCGCCTTTTTCAAGCCCGAAGATAACTCAAGGCAGATTGTTTTACTCCATCAGTTCATCAGAGGCCCTTTCGCAGCTTTAATCAGCAAAGGAGCAATAAATGTGGTCGATGTATTTTCAGAAGCAAACTAATGTCTTGCAAGCATTTGTTTTAATGCGTTAATTTCATACAGCCTTTCACTCTATTTAAGCAATTTGCTACAAACTAGCAACCAATTGTGGTTCTTTCTAACAAATAAATCTTTGAACAGTTCAACTTAAAACAAACTTGTTTGGGTGTAAAGTAGATATTCCTGGTATTGTATCTCTCTCCTACCTTGTGCAGGTGATGGATAAAATAAGACAGAAGTGGTGTCTTGTTTATGGCCACTGATAATGTTGGTACGGTGGACGCATGGAATCCATTGGAATTTGGTTTTATGATCTATCATTCTCAAAATCCATTATTATCATGGCATAGTACAATGGCATACCTTATATAAAATGGGAAACAACTTATACAAGCTCTGGAAAGAGCTTGAGTTTCTTTGACATGGTGGAGGCTACAGCAGGATATGACTCCACATCAGCTGAATGCTTTCTGTGTCCAAAGTCAGGGTTTGCTTTTAGGATTTTTTCCTCTGAATATTTTTTATTTCTGGCTGGTTGTATTCATGGATGCAGAATCCATGGATATGGGGGCGTGCTGCAGTTGTTGTGGCATATTTAAGGTACAGCATTTGTTACTGTACACTGTCAAAACTTGAGTTTTATGGAATTTGGTCCTAGAAACCAAATATAGTGCTGCAGCCAAAGTATGGATCTAGTCCTATTTATAGATACAGATTCAGTCTCAGATCTGCTAACTTAATTTGTATCTACACTGTAGAATGAATGTAACTTGACACCCCTTTAACTGCCATGGCTCAATACTATGGGATCCTGAGAGTTGTAGTTTGGTTAGACTCTTTAGTAGAGAAGGCTAAAGACCTGGTCAAACCTACCATGTGGCCTTCCCTTGCGCCAATGTAGCACACACGGCTTCCGCTGAAGAATGTTCCATTTGCTGATCCAAATGTTGAAAGTGCCACTGATAATGACATCAGCCATACCCAGCTGCCTAGGACCTTGTTTCTATGGAATGGAGTTGAGAAGAATATTATTAGTAGAAAGAAGAAAAGAACACCTAATGAGTTTTGTTGAGTCACACTCAGGCCCCTTCTACACTGCCATATAATCCAAATTATCAAAGCAGATAGTCCATATTTTTTGCTTTGAACTGGATTATATGAGTCTACACTGCCATATAATCCAGTTCAAAGCACATCATCTGGATTTTATATGTAGAAGGGGCCTCAATTGGACAAGCAAACCAGACCTTATCATCCTGTTTTGCATCTTGAAGATTTTGTAACCAAACTAATGTGGCTAGAAGATTCTAGAGGTTGTTCTACCAAAAGGGCTTCAACAGCTTCTTGAATAATAATAATAATAATAATAATAATAATAATAATAATAAACAATTTTATTTATACCCTGCCACCATCTCCCCAATGGGGACTCGGGGCGGCTTACATGAGGCCAAGCCCAACAACACATTACAATAAAATAAAACCAAGGCATAAAAAACAACACAATAAAATACATAAAACATGAGAATACAAGAAACAATATAAAATACAATAAAAAGTAATTCACAATCACAGTGACAATAAGTGGGCCATTGTACAGGATAAAAGACTAAAAAAAACCCGGGATGAGATAGAAATGGAGCAGATTATTTGTGAGGGAGAGCACATAAAAACAGGGTTATAGAATAATAATAATAATAATAATAATAATAATAATAATAATAATAATAATTTTATTTTTATACCCTGCCAACCATCTCCCCTAGGGGACTCGGGGCGGCTTACAAGGGACACACCCAAGATTACAATTAAAACACACATGTGAAACACTTTAACCAATTAAAACATCAGATAAAACAAATAACAACACAATTGAAAGCAATATAAAACAATACGGCTGAACGAAACATAGTAGAAACAGGCCTTCATACAAGGGGGGGGGGGGGGAGTGTACTGTAGGGATAAACATTGAGGGGGAACAACAATGTACAGTTGTGCGGTTACTCTCCAAAAGCACAACAGAAAAGCGAGGTTTTGAAATCCTTCTTGAATGTTTCTAAGGACATGCCCATTGCTTCCATTTCACTTAAAATTTGTATTGATTTGCCCACCCACCCAGTTCCTACCCATACCAGAAGAAAAATGATCTAATTTAGGTCTACTGCAACACAGCATGTATTCTTTCCCCCAGCTCTTAAACTAGTGCAGCGGTATCAATGCTGTGGTTGGAGTGCTGATAACAAATAATGAACTTGTTTTTCTTTAACAGTCATTTTTGGAGAAATGCCCTCTTCCCAGAAAATAATATTACGAGTATCCCACTTTTCCTTGCAGCATGAAGCCTGTAAATTATTAAGTTATCAAAGCAAATGTAATAATTAAAGAACAACAACAAACCAAACAATGTGGACCATGTGTAAAAGCAACATCCCAAACTGTGGCAGTTTCATAGCTGGGAAGGTTTTTAATCCTTCGGCACTACACAGCACGAGGGAGTGTGGTTGCCAAGTAAAGGCTGTAACACGAGAGCAAAACGGTCTGCTTGTCAACCAGCATCTCATTTCAGGAACAAAGGTAGAATCTTAATTTAATAAGGAAACAAATGATTTTAAACTGTCAGCAGTGCATATCTTTGAGATAGTGAGCATCATGTTACAGTTGCTAATGCTGTACTTCCTGATGTATCCATAACCTCCTTCTCTTCCATCTGTTCCTTGAGATAAGCAGTTTCGTAGTAGTTCCCCTCTCCCTATTCCACCCTATACTGCTCTCTTCAACCTGGTTCCCAAGAATGGAAAAGTTAATCAGACAAAACACACAAATAGAGAATGGCTTGAGTATGGGTGGGGTGGAGATATAAAAACAAGTAACAAAAGGGTACCATCACATTAATAAGGAATGATGGTTAAGAAAGTGCATGAAAAGGTCATGAGATATGCCCTATATCTCCGAATGCTACTACTGTTTTTTTTTCTCTGCTGCTCTCAATCCTATAAAATATGGCCTAAATACAACTATTTGTCCTAAACAGAATAAATCTGTTAAATCGAAAAGAAAACTTTGAAAATATTTACGTTACTTCCATTGATTCAATAGGTATTTTGTAAATTTAGGCAGAAGTGTTAACAAAAAGAATATGTATCTTACATTAAAATGTATATGCTATAATTATGCCAGTATTAAGTTACAACACAAGCACATGTAAAATGCAAAGTATTAATACATAATTATAGGCAATATATAGGAAGTGAAGATGAACACTGTTCTCCAAATACTGAGTTGTTTCTTAGAGTGCCAATCTAGTTTGCTGATACCCAGTAGCATATCCAGCAGTTCACACTTAAAATATATGTGGCCAAACAAGATCAGACTCTGTTCAAGATGGCAAAAGTTATTAACGAGGAAGAATACAGAAGCTATGAGCAGTTTGCTTTTGCCTGAACCTACTGGAAAGGGCAAGATCCCATCTCACCTCTTTTTACCCATTAATTGGGAGTGAACTATTTTTGTGCTTTGAACTCAGCTTGCATCAATTGAAGTATCTAAATTAAGTATGCTATCTGAAACACACAACCCCAGCCTACTTTACAAAATAGCAGCCACATAAAAGAAGGAAGGGCAAGGGCCAAGGGCAAGATGGATGGATGACATCCTTGAAGTGACTGGACTGACCTTGAAGGAGCTGGGGATGGTGACGGCCAACAGGGAGCTCTGGCGTGGGCTGGTCCATGAGGTCACGAAGAGTCGGAGACGACTGAACGAATGAACAACAACAACAAAAGAAGGAAGTTCATTGTGCTTAATGTGCTTAGATTTGAGGTAGATGAGATCTCTATTCCCCTTTCGAGATCCTCCAGCATGACTCCATGGTCACTTTCAGCTGGAAGCTGACAATGGAGTCTCACTAAGTGACCTAGGGATTCTTAGAGAAAACATAATAAAATCTGCAAATTTATTATTATTTATTTATGGCATTTATAGCCCGCTTTTTTCAGCCCAAAGGCGACTCAAGGCGGGTTACAGATTGGCAACAATTCGATGCCATATTGTCATAAAAGACACAATTAAAGCAATCAGCAATATAAGGTAAAGGTAAAGGTAGTCCCCTGACATTAAGTCCAGTCATGTCTGACTCTGGGGTGTGGTGCTCATCTCCATTTCTAAGCCGAAGAGCCAGCGTTGTCCGTAGACACCTCCAAGGTCATATGGCCGGCATGACTGCATGGAGTGCCGTTACCTTCCCGCCGGAGCGGTACCTATTGATCTACTCACATTTGCATGTTTTCGAACTGCTAGGTTGGCAGAAGCTAGGGCTGACAGCGGAAGCTCACGCCGCTCCCTGGAATCGAACCTGCGACCTTTCGATCAACAAGCTCAGCATCTCAGTGCTTTAACCCACTGCGCCATATATATAAAACCTATTAAAAACCATTAAAAACATGTAATCACCAGTGTCGTCCTATTAAAATTATTTTCCAATGGCATTGTCTAGCCATTCCATGTTCATTCTTCATAGTTTCATGTTTATCTATTCCAAATGCTTGCTTGAAGAGCCAAGTTTTTGCTTTTTTTTTTTGAAAGGCAGGAGGGAGGGGGCTGATCTAATATCCCTGGGAAGGGAGTCAAAACTCACAAATGTGGAGGGCTATTTGTACAATGACTCAATCTTTAAGGTGACATGTAATTTTGTGCTATTTTGCAGTTGGGTGCAGAACTATTCTTATAGAATTAAATAAGTGTTGTCATGGCATTGCAAGAACCTTTTGACAAATTGCTCTTACAAATTTCCCCACCTAGGATTATAAAGCTTCTGGGGTGTGTGTTAATTTCAGACTTCTTTAGTTTACTGGATAAACGCAGACTACAATCTAAAATGGACTTGGAGGTGTGCAAACTCATTTTTCATAGGGGAAAAAATCATGCAGGGTGTGATGATTATAGATGTTCAACACTAGAGCACAAACAGATGTGATCACTTTTACTAAACATACAAGTAAGGTCTCAGTACTCAGAAGTATGACTCACCCCCAAGTAATGGCCACACCACTTGAAGAAAGAAGCTCAGCAGGAGACATAGCTGCAAAATAGCTCACGTTCACCAACAAGTAGAAGAAGGTAACCAGGGGAATAGCAATCATCATTGCCCTTGGCAGGTTCACCTAGGAAGAGGAAAATTAAGATACACAATAGCATATGCTAAACACATATACACCTGTGTGTTATTTGATGTATAAAATTATATATTATTTATAAATATGCCCTTTTCTCATTATAACAAATGAGAACGTATAGCTGCCTGTTGGCCATGGCTCAAATACTAGGAAACGAAACACCTGATCTGTGGCATGCATGTCAAGAGGAGTCTTATTTTTCATATAATACCATTTTTTGAATTCTGCACTACTACCTGACAGCACTAGGTGACAGTCTTCCCTAACCAGGGCACAGGTTTGCAGTCAATAATTTGAAACAAGGGTGAGTCCTTCCAGGCAGACCCTATATTCCAGGATCTGATCCCAGGTTTTCTGTTTATCCCAGATTATCTGGCAGTGCATACTCATATAATCCAGTTTAAAGCAGAAAACCTGGGATCAAATCCTGTGATATATGGGGCCTGTCTGGAAGGGCCCAAAGTGTTACTTGGTAATGTCTGAATACTCAGACCTCATCATGCTACAGAATGAATCCACTTATAATCCGATTTCTGCCTCTTGCAGAATTCTGGGATTTGTAGTTTAGGGAGGAGTCTTTAACAGTCTCACTAAACTACAAACTCCAGAATTCTGCAGGAGGCAGAAACCGGATTTGAAGTGGATTCATTCTCTAGTGTGATGAAGATTGAGCAAACATGAAGGCTAGGGTTTTCTTGATACATTATTGCCTATATAATGGTCCATTGTATTACAGTAGTGTGCTTTACATTGTCTGGACTGGGGAATATACAATAAAAATATTCACACACACAAATTCCAGATGGATTACTCCATATCACAAAAGCTCGGCGGGTGATAAGATAACCAAACTGTATATAATATGGATATAATTAAATGGTAAATACAAATATAAAAGTGTGATTTCCCTCCTAAGAAAATTGTGTGAACAGAAGAGTACACAACTTCACCTATTGTATTGTATTATATGATACATGTTACAGTGTTTATTTTGTAATGCTGTTAAAATACGACTACACTACAAATATACATATACACTTCTCAAAGTAAAAATATACAAACCTACAGTAAGTCCTTCTCCCTTTCATCCTAACTAAAACGTGTAAGAATGCAGATTTTGTGGGTGGAACATCAAAGCAGTTTCCCCCTCTATTTATTCTTGCAATGAACAACTTAATGTGTTCTAGAGAACATAAAAGCTTGGCTGCTTTTTTGTTTGGCATTTTACTTGGTCTTAGCCAAGGTATTTTCTGTCTGTGGGTTTTGAAATAGTACAATTAGCATTTGTATTAGCACAGTAACTTCGAAGTTGTCAGCACACTTTTAAAAAAAAAAAAACAAGAGCTGCCAAAAGTCATAGGTAAGGCTGTGAGGTTTGATTTTGTCTTCTATTTCAATTACAAGGAGGTGACAAGTAGCAACATTTAATTTATGCAGATCTGGTGCACAACCTGTAGTTTAAAACCCAGCTGAGCACCTTTCTTATTAACCCTCCTTACTTCATAATACATGGAGAATCATAGAATCCTAGAGTTGGAAGAGACCTCGTGGGCCATCCAGTCCAACCCCCTGCCAAGAAGCAGGAAGATCACATTCAAAGTACACAATGTACACAATCCATCTATCATCATCAGAACTAATGAAATCACAACTCGTGATTTTGGTATCTAGGTACCTGGCAAAGGGTGCTGCCATCTCATTTCACAAATTTCTCATTTCCTCATTTAAGGTGCTTTCCCCAAACAGAACAAGACAACCAGATGGCAGAAGTTATTGCACAAACTACCATGTTTACACAGAAGGCCGACCTTAGGTAGAAATGGGGTTGTAGTGAAAATGCTATGAGATGTAAAATGAAAGTGAAGTGGCAAGATGCTAGAGCAACACCATAACCAGCACATAATGAAATAAATAAATGTTTAACACAAAATCATTTGATGAGTACCTAGGTATATATCCCCCCCCCCCAACAAACACACATACACACAGTGGACTGAAAGTGAACAATGTATAGAAAGGAGATCATAGAATCATAGAGTTGGAAAAGACGTCATGGGCCATCCAGTCCAACCCCCTGCCACAAAGGAGGAAAATTGCATTCAAAGCACCCCCAACAGATGGCCATCCAGCCTTTGTTTAAAAGCTTCCAAAGAAGGAGCCTCCACCACACTCTGGGCAGAGGGTTCCACTGCTGAACAGCTCTCACAGTCAGGAAGTTCTTCCCAATGTTCAGATGGAATCTCCTTTCTTGTAGTTTGAAGCCATGTTTCCGCATTCTAGTCTCCAGGGCAGCAGAAAACAAGTTTGCTCTCTCCTCCCTGTGACTTCCTCTCACATATTTATACATGGCTATCATGTCTCCTCTCAGCCTTCTCTTCTTCAGGCTAAACATGCCCAGCTCTTTAAGCCGCTCCTTATAGGGCTTGTTCTCCAGACCCTTGATCATTTTAGTTGCCCTCCTCTGGACACATTCCAGCTTGTCAATATCTCTCTTCAATTGTGGTGTCCAGAATTGGACACAATATTCCAGGTGAGGTCTGACCAAGGCAGAATAGAAGGGAACATGACTTCCTTGGATCTAGACATTAGACTCCTATTGATGCAGGCCAAAATTCCATTGGGATTTTTTTGCTGCTGCATTACATTCTTGGCTCATGTTTAACTTGTTGTCCATGAGGACTCCAAGATCTTTTTCACACATACTGCTCTCGAGCTATGTGTCCCCCATTCTGTATCTTTGCATTTCATTTTTTCTGCCTAAGTGGAGATAAAGTGAAATATTAAATAACAATCAGAGCTTCGGGGGTCATGTTTAAAAAGCAATAGCTTACTGTTATAGATAAGAAGGTTACAGTAAATCAGAACTGGAGTTACAATTTCTGAAAAGGAATTTAAACTGCTGCAGTTAACATTGCAATAGAACTATTGGTGTGTGTTCTGCATACCACATGAGCCCCCAAATTTTGTTCTAATCCATGGTTCTCAACCAGTGGGTCCCCAAACGTTTTGGCCTTCAACTCCCAGATATCTTAACAGCTGGTAAATTGGTTAGGATTTCAGGGAGTTGTAGTCCCAAACGCATAGGGACTCATAGGTTGAGAACCACTGTTCTAATCCTTTGCGTTCCCCAGAACAGAACTGCACGCTTCAATTATATTTCTGGACCCATAATCTCAAAAGGGATTAAAAATGCTTCAAATCATTGGTTTTCTTTCCCACATTCCCAAGACTTTAGTTCTCACCCAGGTTAAGGAATGACCTAAAATAAAACCAGATATGACCTTTCATTACTTCTAGATTCAGCAGAGCAATAAAAAGAATAAACCCATGCCATGTCACAATTTTCCACTTCTGTTATATCAGTGGTTTCTGATCTTTTAAAAATGTGGGCGGGGGGAAGAGAGGGTGTTTAAGAATCTGGACCAACTAACAGATCACATATGCTCCAAGTAGCATGTTCAGAATCCAATACACATTCCTATCTGGAAGATATAGCAACATTAGAAGTAAAACCAGGAGCCACTAGTGGCACAATGGATTAAACCCTTGTGCCAGCAGGATTTCTGACCAAGAAGTCAGCGGTTTGAATCTGAGAGTGGGTTGAGCTCCCTCCATCAGCTCCAGCTCCCCATGCAGGGACATGTGAGAAGCCTCTTACATGGTAAAACATCAAACATCCAGGTGTCCCCTGGGCAACGTCCTGGCAGACAGCCAATTCTCTCACACCAGAAGCGACTTGCAGTTTTTCAAGTCACTCCTGACATGAAAAAAAGATGCAAAACTCACATACTTAAATGTACATAGAGTTATCCAACATTAACAGTATAAAGTTCACTGATTGATCACTTGATTTATTGAATTCTTCACTCACTTCAGGCTTCTTAACTTCCTCAGTCACAGAATTCAGGTTGTTCCATCCGTCGAAAGACCAAAGCCCTTGATAAAATGCAATTCCAATGAACCCAGCCCCTGTTTTAGTGCCCTGAAAGGCATTCTGAAAACTCTGAGTGTGGCCCTGGACAAGCAACTGGATTCCACCCACTATGATGATCAGCATGGCCAATAGTTTGGCAGCTGTGAATATGTTCATAATAGAGGTAGACAGCTTCACACTGAGACAATTGACCAAAGCTAGAAGAAGGATGCAGGCAATAGCTGTGCATTTGACTGCCAGTGGAGGTGAAGAGCAGCCTGGATAAAAGGGGGCAACAGCATATTCAGCAAAACTCAAAGAGATAGCTGCCACACTGGCAGGCCTCGCCACAATGACGGAGATGAATATGTAAAGAAAAGCAGGAAAAGAGCCAAAAATCCTCAGAATGTAGATATAGTCACCGCCAGACTCTTTAATTAACGTTCCCAGTTCAGCATATGACAATGACCCGAAAGTAGCCAGCAAGCCACAGGCTGTCCATATAATGAGACTTCCCCCAGGGCTACCAATGTTACGCAGTACGAACTCGGGAGACATAAAAATCCCTGAACCAATCATGGTTCCAGCAATTAATGACACAGCACTGGTGAGTCCAATCTCTCTTTTCAGTTTCAAGACTTCTGTCGCCTCACTGGGTTGGATAGACGAACCACGCATTTTTGGTCTTCTCTTTCCTGTCATCATGGATCTGGCAGAACGTGTTTCTCCAGTGAAGCTAGAAGTAGCAGCAGAGTAGTTTCCAGGAATAACGATACAGCTGGAACTTCAAGTTAATGATTGTAGGTAATAAGTCAAAAGCAGTGTCTTGCCATGTTTGCTTCTTGCATTTGCTATTTCTTAAAGCCTTTCCTGGTAGCAGCTTGTTCAAGATCCTCTCCTTCTTTGAGGCAGGGTGAGGTAAGGGAGAGTTATTTCCTTTTGGCCCAAATCCTACCACGTGTTTTCATCTTGACTTCTACGGTGCCAGCAAAAAAGCACGCTGTCTAGTTCGCTGATTTATACCTTCTGCTTCACACAAGATATGCAGTAAATAAGTTACTAACACACTGCACTTTACTCTTTTTACCTGATTAATAAAAGCAATTTAAAGAAAGTTCACACCAAACATGTTCTAATGTTATCTTAAATAATGGACCAAAGTTCTGAAAAGTCTCTGTAACAAACCTGACTCACTTTAGAACAGTGCTTCTCAACCTGGGGTCCCCAGATGTTTCTGGCCTACAACTCCCAGAAATTCCAGCCAGTTTACCAGCTATTAGGATTTCTGGGAGTTGAAGGCCAAAAACATCTGGGGACCCCAGGTTGAGAACCACTGCTTTAGAAAGTTAGGAAGTGACCTACCTTAAAGGGCTGGCATGTGAGTGGCCATTTTGTGGTGCCCAGAGAGCAACAGCACCAGTGGAGAGGCTATTTTGCATGCGAGCGACCCGATTAGCCATATGCAAATGAGTGGGTGCCAAGATTTGACAGAGGGGCAGAGGCAAGGATGACAGAGAAGCCCAACTGAGCATTCTATGGCAGTTAGTTAGTCAGCTGGAGGCAGTCTATGAGAGTTGGTCAGTGAGTTAGGGTCTGGGAGGACGTAGCTGAGAAGGAGCTGGAAGATTGGTCAAAGGAATAGGTTAAAGACAGTGTGAAGTTTGTTTGTATGTATTAGTAGAACAGTCCTTTTGGGAAGAAAGGAAAAGATTGGATGAAACTCATATTGAAACGTTGATCCTATGTAACCACTACGCTTATGCCACAAGAATGTTACAACTACACAGAGTTACTGTTTCATCATAAACAAAGTCTCTCTCTTTCAGTCTCTCGGTGAGAGATCCCTCTGTGCTTACATTTCAAATGGTGGCAAGCGGTGGGATGATAAAATAAAAGGTCCCCTCTGTCTGAAGATTGTTTGTTTGTTTGTTTTTGTTAAAGTAATTTTATTAGATTATTCATAGAGCAAGTAGTGAAAATTTACAAGGCAAGTGGGAGAACATTGAATTGTAGGAAAGTAGGAAAATTGAAAGAAAAAAAAGAAAATAGAAGATAGAGAAAAAAATCAAAAAAATCTTGTTGACTTCCATTCTGTGTTTTCACCTGTAATATTATTATTATTATTATTATTATTATTAACTTTATTTGTACCCCGCTAGCATCTCCCGAAGGACTCGATGCGGCTTACACGGGCCGAAGCCACAAAACACAATACAATAGAAAACATAACACAGCAATAAACAAAGCAAATCAAACAATTAAGCAAAATAACCACAATGACAATACATCAAGACACTATTAAAACTGGTTCGGCCAGCGCAATGGGGTACAGGGTTAAAAGTGCTGAGATGGCAGGAGGAACGTAGGATTAAAAGTGCGGTGTGCAGCAACATTAGTTGTGCTAAAGTGCATCTAGGACTTGGGATGGGGATTCCTAATCTGCGAAGGCACATCGGAACAGCCAAGTTTTTAGGTTCCTTCTGAAAACTGCCAGAGTAGGGGCCTGACGAAGCTCTTTTGGAAGGGCATTCCAAAGTCGGGGGGCCGCCACAGAGAAGGCCCTGTCCCGCGTCCCCACCAAGCGCGCTTGCGACGTAGGTGGGATAACGAGCAGGGCCTCCCCAGATGACCGGAGCGAGCGTGTGGGTTCGTAGATGAAAATGCGGTCACGCAGGTAGGGTGGTCCCAAACCGTTCAGGGCTTTGTAGGTGAGCACCTGCACCTTGAATTGGGCTCGGAAAATAAATGGCAGCCAGTGGAGCTCCTTGAACAAGAGGGTTGACCTCTCTTGATAATGAGCTCCAGTTAGCATCCTGGCTGCTGCCCGCTGGACCAATTGTAGTTTCCGAGCCGTCTTCAAGGGCAGCCCCACGTAGAGCGCATTGCAGTAATCCATTCTAGAGGTGACCAAGGCGTGGACCACCCCGGCCAGATCCGCCTTCACGAGGTACGGTCGCAGCTGGCGCACAAGTCTCAGTTGTGCAAAGGCCCTCCCGGATACCGCCGACACCTGAGCCTCAAGTGTAAGCGAAGAATCCAAGAGGACTCCCAAACTGCGGACCTGTGGCTTCAGGGGGAGTGTAACCCCGTCCAACACAGGTTGCCACCCTATACCCCGATCCGGTTTACGATCGACCAGGAGGACCTCTGTCTTGTCGGGATTGATCTTCAGCTTGTTCTTCCTCATCCAGATCGACACAGCGGCCAGGCACTCGTCCAGCACCCGAGAAGCCTCCTTGGAATTAGGTGGAAAGGAGTAGTAGAGTTGTGTGTCATCCGCATAGAGATGGCACCCAACTCCAAAACTCCGGATGACCTCTCCCAGCGGTTTCATGTAGATGTTGAAGAGCATGGGCGACAAGATAGATCCTTGCGGGACCCCACAGGTCAAAGGCCAGGGGTCCGAGCAGGCGTCTCCCAGCTTCACCAACTGGGTACGTCCCTCCAGGAAGGACCGGAGCCACGACAGAACCGTGCCCCCAAGGCCCATCCCAGAGAGACGACCCAGGAGGATACCATGATCGATGGTATCGAAAGCCGCTGAGATGTCCAGGAGAACCAACAGGGTCACACTCCCCCTGTCCAGCTCTCTACGGAGGTCATCCACCAAGGCGACCAAGGCTGTCTCGGTGCCATGACCAGGCCTGAAACCAGACTGTGCCTGATCTAGGTAGTTGGTATCGTCTAGGAAGCCCTGGAGCTGCGAGGCGACCACCCGCTCCAGCACCTTACCCAGGAAAGGGAGGTTGGAGACTGGTCTGTAGTTATTCAGCACCGTGGAGTCAAGGGAAGCTTTTTTGAGGAGTGGACGAACCACTGCCTGTTTCAAACCAGATGGAAAAATCCCTTGCTCCAACGATGTATTGATAATCAATACAAACCAGTCAACCAACCCCTCCCTGGCTGATTTAATGAGCCAAGATGGGCATGGGTCTAGAGGTGAGGTGGTCGCCCTCACAGCCCCAAGAACCTCCTCTACGGTTTCAGGAAGAACAAGCCTAAAAGAATCCCACAAAATTGGACAAGCAGGTACCTCCGTCACCTCTTCAGGCACTGCGATGGAATTGGAGTCGAGCTCGAGGCGTATCTGGGCGACTTTATCTGCAAAATGGTGTGCGAAATCGCGACACCGAGCTGCGGGGTCGTCAGGGACCTCCTCCACCGCAGGTGGGTGGAGGAGTTCTCCCACGACCCGAAACAGCTCCGATGATCTATTTGCTGCAGATGCTATACGGGCGGTCGTGAATGACTTCCTGGCCGCCCGTATGGCCACGGAGTATGCCTTAAGGGAGGCTCTAGCCCGTGTTCGATCAGATACAACTCGAGATTTCCTCCATTTGCGCTCTAGCCCCCTTCTCGTGTGCTTCATCACAGCCAGCTCCTCGGTGAACCAAGGAGATGGCCTGTCACGACGCAACGAGATGGGGCGTTCGGGTGCGATCATATCTAACGCCCTGGCCATCTCCCCGTTATAGAGAGTTACCAAGGCGTCGATAGAATCGCCAGGCTCCAAGGCAGGAAGAACCCTAAGATTCCTCAGGAATCCATCCGGATCCATCAGTCTCCTAGGGCGGACCATCTTAATTTGTCCTCCACCCCTGCGGAGGTTTAGGGTCGCAGTAAGTCTAAATGTGATCAGATGATGGTCAGACCATGACACTGGAAGGATGTTTTGATCTTCCACTCTGATCAATTCGTCGTCCGCCACAAAGACAAGGTCGAGAGTGTGCCCAGCTTGATGCGTGGGGCCGGATATTATAATATGTAATTTCTTGTTCAATTATTTTCATTTCTTTCTATTCCCTTCTAGGGAATCTTTTTATTTCACAGAACCGAAAAGAGGCATTTTCAAGTATTTCAGATACTCCTGTCATAAACCTCCTACAGGGAAACATTTGTCAGTTATTATTTTCTGCCTCTTTTCTTTTAAATATTTTTCAAAAAATGACCAATCTGTCTCTCTTATTGGGTTTCCCAAACTTTTCTTCAAAAAAAAAAAAAAGTTAACTTGTCCATATCTTTAATTTCTTGAATCTTATTTATTCAGTCCTCTACTTCTGGTATTCCATCCATTTTCCAAATTTTCGCATATACTATCCTTGCAGTGGTTGTTTTGTTTGTTTTGCCCTGCTATTTCGTTTCAGTCTCCCTAAGGAAGTGTGGCATTATAGTAAAGGTAAAAGTAAAGGTTTTCCCCTGACATTAAGTTCAGTTGTGTCCGACTCTGGGGGTTGGTGCTCACCTCCATTTCTAAGCTGAAGAACCAGTGTTTTCCATAGACACCTCCAAGGTCATGTGGCCAGCATAACCTCATGGAGCGCTGTGACATTATACTTGACATATACTTACAAAGTAACATTGATGTGTATTGATGGAAGAGACAGCAGATTGGGGACAGATCAGATACTTTTCATCTTCTTGACCCAGGATCACTCCCACAATTATCCAAATAAGTGAGTAATGGAAATCATGTTGCGAGAAGGGCAATAATGAGGGGAGAGGCAGTGTAACAACACTCTGATGACCACATTATTCCCATCCTTAAGGTAAAAGGATAGGCCAACCGTAATCTCGCTGGATTCAGATTAAATATCTTCCCAGCTTTCTCTCAGGAAGCCCACAAGTAGTTCATGAATAAAAATTATCCCATTTCTATTTTTCTCCGGAACTCTTATTGAAACATTCATCACTCTATATAAGTGGAGATGTTATATCATCAAGAAGACTAGTCAGGATTGATGGTGTTGTTTTCCATTAATGTTTCTAATTTTCTTTTAAGGCTGCCTCAGACTAATGGCCATCATTGTATGGTAGAAAACTGAGAAGTGCTTCCTTTTATACACCTTGAATCTCTCATCCTTCATCTTTAGTGGATGAGTCCAAGTGTCAGTATTATGAGTGGCTGAGGATATTTTTCTCCCTGTTAAACTTTGCATGGGGATATGTGCATTCTATAATAGCTCCATAGGTGACCTGTTGTCATTATTATGCATTTGATCTTTAGTGCTTCCTAAGGTAAACTTGTTGATATAATAATACTTATACATTTGATGGATGTTCTGAGACTGAGGACCCTTTCATACAGCCATATAACTCAGAATATCAAGACAGATAATCCACAAAATATGCTTTGAACTGGATTATCTGAGTGCACACTGCCACATAATCCAGGAGCTCTTCTACACAGCCCTATATCCCAGGATATCAAGACAGAAAATCCCACATTATCTGAGTGTGGACTCAGATAACCCAGTTCAAGGCAGATATCATGGGATATGTGGATTTTATACAGCTGTGTGGAAGGGGCCTGTATTGCTGGAGCTAAATTCCTTTGGAATAAATCACCTGTTGCCATCTGCTGGCCTTTAAGCAGTAAGGCAAGATGATTTTATAATACTTCAAGCAAAAAATACATGTGTTCTATAATAAATACACACACTATTAAATCAAATTAATTAGAGTCTTGAGTAATAATAATATCTCACGATCGTGTTAAAAAACAAAGTATGGATTGTCGATGTTGCAATCCCGGGTGACAGTAGGATTGAAGAGAAACAACTGGAAAAGCTGACACAATATGAGGATTTAAAGATCGAACTGCAAAGACTCTGGCACAAGCGAGTCAAGGTGGTCCCAGTGGTGATCGGCACACTGGGTGCAGTGCCTAAAGACGTTGGCCTGTACTTAAACACAATCGACACTGACAAAATTACCATTTGCCAGCTGCAGAAGGCCACCTTACTGGGATCTGCATGCATTATTTGCCGATACATGACACAGTCCTAGACACTTGGGAAGTGTCCAACGTGTGATCCAATACAACAGCCAGCAGAGTGTCTGCTGTGGACTCATCTTGTTGTGTTTCAAATGATGATGATGATGATAATGCTTCATTGATAACCCACACTATCTCCCCAAGAGGACTTAGGGCAGTTTCCAGCAAAATAAAACACAGTGGCAAACATTCAATGCCAATAGTAACATATAAAAAAGACAGACTCAATAAAATCAGAGTAACAACCCAACTATGCTTACCAACAACAACAACAACCTTGGGCTCACCCTGGATGGAAGGCTAGCTGACCCCAAGGAGCACAGTGGCTCCTGGTGAGTATCATAAGATTTTTGTTTTGTTTTGTTTTTAATTTAAACTGACTTTGGCCTGCTTTGGGCAATGTCATGAGATAGTGAAGAATTTGTTGGAAACTCCAGAGTATCTCATTGAGGCAGTTTAGACAGTTGCTGAGATCAGACTTGGCCCGATCGGCTATCCAGACTTTAAATTGGTGACTTTGCCCTTTCTCTGCATTCATCAGCAGAGGGAAAGCAGATGGACCGTGCCCGTGACACAGCTACTACTGCTTCGAGCCAGCTATGGAGCTTGGAGAAAGCTCCTGGCTATTGCAGGTATCTCTGCAGAGAGCAGAACAGGTAACCTGTGTGAGATATAGGCTACCTCAGAGAAGCAGATGTCCTCTCCAACTGTCTGAACAGTGGCAGATCTGGGGCTGCTGCAAGGCATAGTACATCAGGCTAAACTGCTTGGCATAGGTGAGCCCATGGTGAGTGTTAAAAGAGGCAGAACCAGCAACCATGGAGAAATTTCTTTCAGCGTTGCTTGATTTGTTTTGATCACATAGGAAAAAACAGGTGCCAAAAATATGCTAGTCATATTGCCTGATAAAGGTTAACTGTGTGGTTGAAGGCTTTCATGGCTGGAATCACCAGGTTGCTGTGGGTTTTCTGGGCTGTATGGCCATATTCCAGAAGCATTCTCTCCTAATGTTTCACCCACAAGCTCTGAGGATGCCTTCCATAGAATTGGACAAAATGTCAGGAGAGAATGCTTCTGAAACACAGCCATACAGCTTGGAAAACTCAAAGCAACCCAAATGTCAGCTGTTTTGACCCCCCCCCCCTCCTTTCCCCACTAGAAATTATGCTTTTGTTTATTTCAAGGTATTCTGCATATTGATAGTAAAGTCATTCTCCAGGTAAGGAGCTAGGTTCAAGGGACCTCAAGTTTCACAGAAGTACAAAAAACAGGATAAACCCAGTGGAGTAACCTTGAAAGAAAAGTTTGATTGACTAGATCAGTGGTTCTCAACCTGTGGGTCCCCAGGCAGGCCCGTAGCCAGGATTTCGTTTCGGGGGGGGGGGGCTGAATTTTTTCGGGGGGCTGGGGGGGGGCTGAGTTTCGGGGGGGGGCTGAGTCTGAGTGAAAGAGGGTCTAGCCTAGCAAACCTTTTGTATCATTACCCCAATACCCCCATGCATATGGGATATATTGAGTATGGTGACCAGATCATGACATTAATAAACATAACAGTTTAAGTAATGCACCAGAAAGGCCTTTTCGCGAACCACCATGAGAATTTCGGGGGGGGGGGGGGCTGAAGCCCCTCAAGCCCCCTTCCCCTGGCTACATGCCTGTCCCCAGGTGTTTTGGCCTACAACTCCCAGAAATCCCAGCCAGTTTACCAGCTGTTAGGATTTCTGGGAGTTGAAGGCCAAAACATCTGGGGACCCACAGGTTGAAAACCACTGGACTAGATCCTTGAATGGCAGCTCTCCAATGCAATGGTGGCAGTCTCAGTTTTGAATGCTAGGTAGGCTTTCAGTCTGATTCAAGATGGCTCTTTGTATATAAGCTCACTAACCATGAGATCCATTGTGTTATTTGTTTTCTCTCCAGCTTCTTCCTTTGCACAATTATGCCTTCTTATATGCCCCTTTTCTACCATATCTACAATAATCCTTCCACTCAGAGAAGATTTATTTAAGTGTCAAACAAGTTTTTTTAAGAGAGGTATACTCCTATGTTGCTGTTCAATTCTTTTATAACAAGTTAGGAATACTTGTGAAGCAAGTTATTATTACATAGGAATGCTCACTCCCACCATTTAATCAGCAACAGCATAACTGGGAGGAGTCCCCAAAAAGGCCAAGTCACTATTTCACTGCCAATGACATAATGTATGATAATACTTGAAACCGTGGATAAACAAACCATATATTTTGACTATATTGAGCCAGAAGCATACTATAGAATAGTGATGGATGATCAAGAGCGCTCCACAAACACTTCCAGGAGGGAATATTTTTGAGAGTCTGAATCAATGAAACCATGGATATTAAATCTGTGGGTAATGGGGGTTGAACTATACATAATTCTCTAGGGACAACCAAAAAATCTGCAAACTGTTAAGCTTTTAGATCGCTTCATCTAAAAGGAAGTGGAGAGGAAACGACATTAAATACTCACATTCTATCCATGTTCTCTCTATGATTCCCCTTATCTCAATTTGTACTTGTTTAACTGATATACTTAGGCAATCCCTCGTTGTCTGAATATGATGGCCTTCCAAGTGTAGTGTCTTGGCAGTGGATACGTAGGTGTCTATGGAGCCCTATTCTTGACCTGGATGTTCTTCCACAGTGAGGGCATTGGTTCCCAGGTGGAAGACAGTCCCGATCAGGATTGGCTTGATGCGCCTTTCTCTTGGTACGTTTCTCCCTATTGCCCTCAATTTGTGCCTCTTCGAAATCCGCAGCACTGCTGGACACAACTGATCTCCATTTAAAGCACTAAAGGGCCAGGGCTTCCCAATTCTTTGCTGCTTTTGCACAACAAACCTTAAATGATATGGAATGGCAGAGATTTAAGAAAATGATTTACCCCTGTTGGCCCCTTGTCCTTATCAGTTATATATGGTCCTCATGAATTGGTTGTTCCATCCTAACTGAAGGTTGTGTTGCAGTGACAGCTGTTTACAAAATAAGATCTTCTCAGGAACTAATATTAGATGGAAGTCTAATCAATATGTTGCCATAGAATCTCAGAATCATAGAGTTGGAAGAGATATCTTGGGCCATCCAGTCCAACCACCTGCCAAGAAGCAGGAAAATCACATTCAAAGCACCCCAAACAGATGGCTATCCAGCCTCTGTTTAAAAGCCTCCAAAGAAGGAGCCTCCACCACGCTCCGGGGCAGAGAGTTCCACTGCTGAACGGCTCTCGCCGCTAGGAAGTTCTTCCTTATGTTCAGGTGGAATCTCCTTTCTTGTAGCTTGAAGCCATTTTCTCCATGTCCGAGTCTTCAGGCCAGCAGAAAACAAGCTTGCTCCCTCCTCCCTAAGACTTCCCCTCACATATTTATACATGGCTGTCATCATGTCTCCTCTCAGTCTTCTCTTCTGCAGGCTAAACATGCCCAGCGATTTAAGCCGCTCCTCATAAGGCTTGTTCTCCAGATTCTTGATCATTTTAGTCACCCTCCTCTGGACACATTCCAGCTTGTCAACATCTCCCTTCAATTGCGGTGCCCGGAATTGGACACAGTGTGATTCCAGATGTGGTCTGACCAAGGCAGAATAAAGGGGTAGCACGACTTCCCTGGATCTCGACACTAGACTCCTATTTATGTAGGCCAAAATCCCATTGGCTTTTTTAGCTGCTGCATGACATCATTGGCTCATGTTTAACTTGATGTCCTTAAGGACTCCCAAGATTTTTTTCACAACAAACCATCAATAAACATGAAAAAGGAGGCATGCTGAAATAAAAAGGTGTCTTCTATCAACCCACTTCCCTTTGTGGCAACCTCATCTGATATGTGTCCCTTTCCTTCATTCCTTTCCTCTTCTCGTTCTGTCATTTCTCTTTCTATTTTTGGTTCTTCTTCCCTCCCCCATTGTCACTTCTGCCAACCCCAAACCTTCTTCCTCCCAACCCATAAAGCCTGGCGACAGTGAGGGAAGGCAATCATTTTATTCTTGCCAGATGTCTGAATTGATTGTTTTGAATGGACCTTTTGGTATTTGGCTAAGGGCCCGGTGTAGCCCTAAGGCAGCTGACCCCTGCTTTAAATATGATTGTTTGTTTATCCTCAGAGTGTCTTCTATATCCACCACTCAAAAATGGAACAGTAGAATTTGTTCAGATCATCTTTTTGTGCAATGGTATGCCTTGCTCCCCCCCCCCCTTTTTAAAAAAAAACATAACTCAATAAATATTTACACTCAGTAGGGCATAACAGGGCACTAAAGAAGGCTGGATTATTTAGGCATCAAAATGACATATTTGGGGATGTAAAGCAGAGGCCAACAGACTACACCCTGCAAAGAACAAAATTAAAGCAATTAATTGTAAGGGTAATAATCTGTGCTGAAAGACTCTGTGGTGTTGCTTCAGCAATTAGTACCATATAGTTATCTTTTAAACCTGTAATTTATCAATGTTTCTTCATCTCGGGGTTGGGGTTGTGGGCTTTTCTGCTGTAATCATGTTTTGCCTTGTTCTTGAGTATTTCCTACCTTCTATTTTTGATACAGGAGTATTTTTCATTCAATAATTGGATATTCTCTTTGAAAGTAATCTCTGCTCCATAAGATCCACAGAGGAAAAAACCCACCTCCTCATCTGCCTTAGCTGTTCATTCCTGCTTTAACTTCCTCAAAGTGACACTGAGCTCTTCTGGAAAATTTTTTTAGGTCTATGTAAATATTACAGGCCTTGGATAATTAGTATACTGCCAGTCCAATAGGAAGCTGGTTTTAAGCATGAGGATTCATGGAACTGAGGCAATAGTAACTCACTGAGACCACACAAATAAATGGAGAATTCAAAGTTTAATATGTTTATGAATATTTATAAATTGCTTAGCTCTGAAGACTTCCAATATGTGTAAATGCAGTAAAGATATACTTTGTAACAGCACATAAAATAAAAATATTTATCCTATTCATGAAAAACTCTGGTTGAAAAGTAATTGTCCCTCCACATTTACAGTTCTGGCTTTTGTGGATTTGATTATTCATGGATTTGATTAAAAATGCTCTCTCTAGGATTCTTTAGGTCCTTCAATGTGCGTCTATGGTCACCTTCCCCCAAATGCTGGAGGACCTGAGATTTCTAGAGAAAACATCTCTCTATGTCCTTCAATGACAGTGTCATATTGGAAGACCTAGAAATTGCTAGAGATGTGTTTTCTCAGGCTGTATCTACACTGTTTTATATCCCAGGGTCTGATCCCAGATTATCTGTTTATCCCAGATTCTCTGACAGTGTGGACTTATATAATCCAGTTCAAAGCAGATAATCTGGTATTAGATCCTATGATATAGGGCAGTATAGATCCAGCCTCAAGTAAAAAAAAAATCTAGTAATCTCTCTCTCCCCCCCCCCCATGTGTTTTCACTTTCTTAGGGGTTTTATGCCACTAATCCCAGCAAATATGGAGGACTGTAATTTACAGTTGTATAATATTTTATAAGTACCTATTCCAGCAGCAATTACCACTGCACTGACTTTCACATACGGCTAAAAACCATGTCCCAGAAGTAACTGGGATGAAAGTGGGTGGATATATCATATTTCAACAAAGTGTGGGCGGAATCAGGTTAACAGCTGAAAAGCATGTTAAAAAGGTGTGCTTTAAACCCCAAAAATGTGTACCTTCGTATGATTGTATATCCCTGCAGTCATGCAAAACATATGCTTTCCTTCCCCTGTGCAGACTGCTCTAGCACAACTGTACCTTTTGAAATCCTGAAACAGTTAATCAGTTCATCAGGCTGTCAAAAAAATGGGGCCATGGACACATAGGTGGCTCAAAGGAAGTACAAGTGGAAGGCAATTAGAACCCTCTGAAACTCTTTCTTTTGAACTTCATAATATTAAACAGAGCTTGAATTAACAGTTGAGTGAAGAGAGAAATAAGAATCTGTTTGTGTGTACATTAAGCACATATGAAGTTCAGCACATTACGAAGATAATAAAAAAAATAACTCAACTTCTGCCGGATGTCCCCATCCATCCTCCATCTTGATCCGCTTCAAAAGACTGACAGGTCTGTGTGCTGCCTTCTGCCAGGTCCCGTGATTTTTTGCCTCTCTTTTAAAGCACATCTTTTGGCATTGTTTGGGAGCATCCTTAAACACATTTTTTAAATTAAATAATGAAATTAAGACATATACATAGATTGCATCATCAAGGACTCAAAGGTGGGCTATGACCTTGCCAGTGACTTGTATCATGTCCTATGGAGCCAGAAACAGTGGGATAGGTGCCACTGCTTCCAAAAGGAGAGTTGCAGCCCGTAATTCACTCCTATTGTATTTCCTGTTATTCTTCCCTTCCTCCAGCTCCTTTGCTGCCTTCTTAACAATTTTCGTCAGTAATCCTGGAAGCTAAACTGAACCTCCAGACTCAGGGACCTGTGAGCTCCAGTTGCAAAAGAAGTGGGGAGAAGGAATGCTGTCGCTTTGTGTCCTGTTTATCTATTCCACGGGTGCATAGGCAAGGCTGCCACGGAAAGGAGACAATTAGCCCAACACGCTGAGCCTGTTTTGGCCTCTGTCACTTTTGATACACGCTTCCTGTTAGGTATGGGTTTCACAGGCCTAAATTTGACCTCAGTTTCCTGCCTGTCAACATCTCTGCTGGCGACAATAACCTCGAAGCGCCGATTGGTATGTAATTGTATACCAGCCTTCCTCAATCCAGGGCTCTCCAGATGTGTGTCATTACAATTCTCATCGACTCTGTGTTTTGGATGGGCAAGAAGGGCAGGAGCTCTAGTCCAGGACCTGGAGAGGGAAAAGGTTCGGCAAGGCTGATCCAAATTAGTGTGAATAAATACGCAAACGCCTAGCACAGCTGATGGTTTAGGAATGCCTTCTTTATTAAATGGTGTATCTCGTATTGCCAAACCTGCAGGTCACAGTTTGCCCGCTCCTTTACCAGGAAATCAGAGAGTGCTCAATTAACAATATTGTATGCTATTTCTCCCTATTTCTGGTACTAGTGGAACTAGTTAAAAACACCACAGACCAAAGGTAGAAGTGTGGCTGTATGATACCATTTAAATAGTGTAGAATTATAAGGAGCCCCCGGTAGCACAGTGGGTTAAACCACTGAGCTGTTGAACTTACATATCAAAAGGTCACAGGTTCGAATCTGGGGAGCAGGGTGAGCTCCCGCTTGTCAGCTCCAGCTTCTGCCAACCGAGCAGTTTGAAAACATACAAGTGTGAGTAGATCAATAGGTACCTCTCCGGTGGGAAGATAACGGCACTCTGTGCAGTCATGCTGGCTACATGACCTTGGAGGTGTCTAAGGTCAACGCCGACTCTTTGGCTTAGAAATGGAGATGAGCACCAACCCCCAGAGTCAGACACGATGGGACTTAATGTCAGGGGAAAACCTTTATAATGGGTAAAAGCCATCCAAAAAGGAGTGTTGAGGTTTTTATGAGTAGGTGTGATTCGTATTGTGATTCAGTTTCAGTTTGTACTTGGTAGTAGAATGTAACTGTATAGTTTTGGTATTATATATCACTGCTGCTTAAAGGATGTCCCCGCAGTTCAATGTTGAGATCAGCAAAAAATTGACCACAGTAAAAGCTTTCTGAATGCCACCCATTTACACGGATCTGTTAGCAAGTGGGATCTGCAGAAAATGCTCCAGCTGTGTTCTTCGAAAAGGAAAATCAGCCTATTTAGCAAGCCTTGCAAATGCTGATTTGTTATCAGTAAATGTTTGATTTTCATATCTATTTTATATCACTGTGTACCTGGAATCATGTAAAAATGTATCCGGTGGAAAGGGAGTCATGAGTGGAACAAGTTTAAGACACCTTGTAATATATCCTAAAATCTTGTTTGTTTTGCTATTGCCATTGTATTGTGTTCATTCTTTCCCAATAAAAAATACTTTAAAAAACATTCCAAGGCTTCTTACAAACATCATTAGCAGGCTTGTAAATTAAAGGTCATTCTTAATTGTTCTACTGGAATTGCTTACTTGGGAGCAAAACCAAGTGAATTAATCATTACATGTTTGGCATCAGGAATCCCAAAGAAATTCTAACACAAAACTCTCAGGCTCCTTCTACAGTGCGAGACAAAATCCAGATTATCTGATTTCAACTGGATTATATGGTAATGTTGACCCATATAATCCAGTTCAAAGCAGCGGATGTGGATTATCTGATTTGATAATCTGGATTACATGGCAGTGTAGAAGAGGCCTCACTGGCCAGTAAATCTAGACCAATTTTGTGAAAAGTAAGCAACGAGAGATGTTTACAGATGAGGAATGTTGAAACTAATACAGGTTGTTTGTTTGCTTTCTCCATGTTATTTGCTGTACTGTGAAGTACATAAATGCTGTGAATCTCCAATGTACTTTTATCACCAATATACACAAGCTAACAACACGTTCAATAAAGAATAATGAAAACGTGAATATTGGAAGGGCATCCGTTATTGGGAATTCCCAAATCTGAAGATGTCCATATAGGTGGCTGAGACAGTGACACCATTGCTTTCTCATATTCTAATGCTAATAATAATAGTAGTAGTAGTAGTAACAATTTTATTTCCTACCCGCCTCTCCTCATGCCATAGCTATCCTGTTATAATGTGACATGTCTTATTAAGAGCTACATCCACTCTATTAACATGGCAAGCTGTATTCCACACTGGGCATGCGTATTCAGCAACAGACTTGGAGTAAAACTTTACGTTAATATAGAAATGCAGTCATCAAACACAAATATAGACAAATAAAGACATTCTTAATGTGATGAAGTTTTATTGTATTGCAAAAATCGATTTTACTATATTAGGTAAAGGTTTTTTCTGACAGTAAGTCTAATTGTGCCCGGCTGTGGAGGGTGGTCATCTCCATTTCAAAGCCAAAGAGCCAGCATTGTCCGTAGATGCCTCCAAGGTCATGTGCCCAGCATGACTGCATGGAGCATCATTACTTTTTTGCTTGAGCAGTACCTATTGATCTACTTATATTTGCAAGTTTTCAAACTGCTAGGTTAGCAGAAGCTGGGCCTCACAGCGGGAGCTCATCCCACTCCCCAGATTCGAACCACCAACCTTTCAGTCAGCAAGTTCAACAGCTCAGCAGTTTAACCCCCTGTGCCACTGGTAATATTAATATTGAAATGCCGCCATCAAACACAAATATAGGCAAATAAAGACACACTTAATGAGACAAAGTTTTTACTGCATCTCAAACACCAATTTTAATGTATTATAAACACTATTTCTTCCATTTTTTGCCGATTGCTTGAGAATTCTGGATAACAGAGAATCTACTGCATAGATAGATGTCAATCCATCTGAATCTAACAGTCGAGGATCCCTGTTACCTCATAGAAGCCCAGGAGGCCATCCATATCTTCTGTGCTCAATCTACTCCCACACTGCCATCTCTTTTTTCTTTTGGGTCATGTCTTAATTAGACTGTAAGCCTTGAGAGCAGGGAGCTGTTTTGTTTGTAGGTTATTGTAAGTTTTCCAGGCTGCATGGGCATGTTCCAGAAGCATTGTCTCCTGACGTTTTGCCTGCATCGTCTATGTATTGTTGAAGGCTTTCATGGCTGGAATCACTAGGTTGTTGTAGGTTTCTTGGGCTGTGTGACCATGTTCCAGAAGCATTCTTTCCTGACGTTTCACCTGCATCTATGGCAGGCATCCTGTGGCAGGATGCCTGCCATAGATGCAGGGAAACGTCAGGAGAGAATGCATCAAGAACATGGCCATATAGACCGAGAAACTTACAAGAATGGGTTGTTGTAGGTTTTTTCGGACTATATGGCCATGTTCTAGAGGCATTCTCTCCTGACGTTTCGCCTGCATCTATGGCAAGCATCCTCAGAGGTAGTGGGACCTCACTACCTCTGAGGATGCTTGCCATAGATGCAGGCGAAACGTCAGGAGAGAATGCCTCTAGAACATGGCCATGTAGTCCGGAAAAACCTACAACAACCCAGTGATTCCGGCCATGAAAGCCTTCGACAAAACCTACAACAACCCAGTTGTGAGCTCTTTTATGCCAGAAGCAGGCCTCTCTGCCCTCTTGCCCCTCATATGGTGAATGCAATTGAGAACCGGAACTCTTTGTCTTGCTGAACGGCGAAGACCGAGCCTCTATGGCTTTGTTTTGTTTTTTTCCTGCTTCTTTCTGGTGAGCGGCTTGCGGTTCCTGCGCACGCGCAGGGAGGGCGAAGGGGCGGGGCAGGTGGCGCGTGTGTGTGCGCGCGCACGGAGGCACGCACGCACTCTCTCCCTCGGACTCCTCTCGAAAAAAGCCTGCCCCCTTTGTGTCCCAGCATTCACCGATTGGGGCCTGGGCGCGCATGCGCAGTAGTCGCTTGCCGCCGCCGCCGCTGCTATCGCTGCTGTTGCTGTGTATGTCTGTCCCTCTCTTTCTCTCTTTCACTCGCCATGTTGTTGTGAGTCTTCCTCACGGCGGCGGCGGTGGTGGAGGAGGAGGAGGCGGAGGGGGAGGGGCGGCCGCGGCGGTGGTGGTGGTGGAGGAGGCGGAGGAGGAGGAGGCGGAGGAGAAGGCGGCGACGGAGGGTAGGCGAGAGTGGCCGCGCGGGGCCATTATCGGCGCGAGCGCTGCTGCAGGCGGAGGGAGCCCCCCTCCCTGAGTCCGTTACAGCCTGTGAGTATTCCAACAGGGGGAGGGAAGCTGGGTGGGTGGAACGGCAGGGAGGCGGCGAGTGAGCGAGCGCGCGCGCGGAGGGTATTCCAGCCTCTTTCCCCCCCCCCCTTGCGCCCGTTCACCCACGTTCTATTGTTTCGACGCCGGGAGAAAAAAAAATAAAGGAGGGAGGGAGGGGGAGAAAGAGAAGGGAAGAGCCGCGGTGGCTGTGCCCTCCTCGCCGCTCTCCTCCCCCCGCGCGGGGCCTGCATGGTGGATCCGCGTTACGTCCCTTTGTGTTCCTGTGTGGAGGCGAGGAAGCCATACAAAGCGCCGCGCAGAGGTGGAAAGGGGGGGGGGGGAGAAAGAGACGAGGAGGGAGGCGGCCAGTGTGGGTGTGGTGCTGGAAGGAGCCAGCAGGGTATCTTTGGAAACGTTGCCATTGCCTTTCCCCCATCCCCAAATAATATAAAATGATCATCTTTATCGCACTTGATGTATCTCTTGGCTACACAGTTGTCTGACATCCACATAGAACTGGATTATATGGTAGTGTGGACTCAAGATAATCCAGTTCAAAGCAGATATTGTGCATGATCTGATTTGATATTCTAGGGGCCTTTCTACACAGCCAGAACATCTGCTTTGCACTGGTTTATCTGAGTCAAAACTCAGATAATGTGGGGTTTTCTGCCATAATATTCTGGGATATAGGGCTGTGTAGAAAGGCCCTCAGATAACCCAGTTCAAAACAGATAATGTGGGATTTTTCTGCCTTGCTATTCTGGAATATAGGGCTGTGTGGAAGGGCCCTAGATCACCCAGTTCCAAGCAGATATGGTGGGATTTTCTGCCTTGCTATTTTGGAATATCAGGCTGTGTAGAAGGGCCCTCAGATTACTCAGTTCAAAACAGATATTGTAGGCTTTTCTGCCTTGATATTCTGGGATATAATGCTGTGTGGAAGGGCCCTCAGATAACCCAGTTCAAAACAGAGAATGTGGGATTTTCCGCCATAATATTCTGGGACATAGGACTGTGTAGATTGGCCCTCAGATAACCCAGTTCAAAGCAGATATGGTGGGATTTCCTGCCTTGATATTCTGGGATATATGGTTGTGTGGAAGGGCCCTCTGCCCAGTTTCAGGAAGTGCCTCTGGCCCCTTCCACGCAGCTGAATAAAATCCCATATTTGCTTTACACTGGAATATATGTCAGTGTGGACTCAGGTAACCCAGTTCAAAGCGGATACTGTGGGATATTCTGCCTTGATCTTCTGGGGACCCTTAAATACAACCCCATTTCCCATAATATCAAGGCAAAAAATCCCATAATAGCTGATTTGAACTGGGTTATCTGAGTCCACACTGACATATAACCCAGTTTAAAGCAGATATTGTGGGATTTTCCACATTGATATTCTGGGTTAGATATCTGTGTGAAAGGAACCTCCATGGGCTTTGTCGCCTCCTGGGAGATGCAGCTCCAAAGGTGGTTAGGACAGGAGATTGCATAAGAGAGACAAGGAGATCCTTTTGGAAGTCGGTGGAGCGGAGTGTCAAGGGGGAAGGGGCCTTTCTGGTGGGTTTCTTCGAAGTGGCCTTCTCTTTGTGCAGCCTGTGGTTCAAAGACTGGGGTGTGTGCTCCCTTTGTAGGAGAAAGCAGTGCTTAGAGGCCTCCTCGGCTGTGGGAGGCGAAAGAGGAGCATCGCCGGGGCACTGGATTGGCCAGTGGACCAGTTAACCTCTTTTTCTCCCTTTGTTGTTTTGGTGGAGCCTTGCCAACAGGAACTGGCTTTGCGCGCTCAGCCTATTCTGACGAGGAGAGCTAAAACTGTAACAAGAGTAAACTGCGGGAATATTTGAGCGGAAGTGCGATTTCTGTAGTGGAACCTATCTGTTAGTTAGGCCCTCGCCGACATGAGATTCCATTTTGTGTTGTAATCTGAGGAAAGGATTGATGTGACAAAAGAGTAAGGTGGGGGAGAGTAGCTGTTAAAAGAAGTGGTGGCTAAAAATAGGAATCTTCTTGTGTTACACTGAAATTATTCTCCAGGGAAGTTGTGTAGAAAAAGGAAAGCTTTGGCCTACCCGTTGTTTCTTAAAAGTTTCATCGGTCCTATTTATTTTGACCATTTAATGCAGTTCCAAACTAGCTTCAAAATGCGGGGATCAGACATCAAACTCCCGCAAAAGTGAGCAAAAGTAACCTCTTAATGTGCACAAGTCTTTTGAGGTTTTTGTAATCTCCATCCGGGCCTCAAACTGATTTCAGGATTTCCTATTTAATCATCTGTACATCACTTTCATCTGTACCAGTTTGAAATAACATTAAATTGTCAGTTTAGATGGGGGCATAGTTACGGTAATCTGAGTCCCAAAGGGAAACTGGGTTGCTCTGTTTGTTGCAGCAAAACAATAAGGGTCTTCTGCCACTTTAAAGATTATAGCTCATTTATTATTGCATTACCTTTTAATAGCCGTAGACCACACTTTTATATGCAAAAAGAGTTCGTTAGAACTTCTGTTACAGTTAATAGACTAGATGCATTCTAGAGTATTACTTTAATATAAAGGTTTTATAACAGATGCAGAAATATCATGAAAGGCAGGCATCCTCGAACTGCGGCCCTCCAGCTGTTTGGGCCTCCAACTCTCAAAGCCCTAACAAGCTTGTTCAATTGTCAGTAATTCTGGGAGTTGAAGGCCCAAACAGCTGGAGGGCTGCAATTTGAAGATGCCGGATGTAAGGAATAGTCAAAGGTTCTTACACCAACACAAAAAGCAGTTTAACATGTTTTAGCAAACTTTTTATTTAAGACCGACAATGTGCAAATGAAATAAACCAAGCAGATCAGATCAGCATTTGGAATTGTCCAGAGATAATCTGAAAGTATTTTACAAAATGCATCTAAGGATATCCCCCCTGCCTCCCGACACTAGCTTCTACTTTTCTTACGATTTCCATTTTGTACACTGGGGGCCCTTCCATGTAGCCATATAACCCAGAATATCTGCTTTGAACTTGGTTATATGGAAGTGTGGACTCAGATAACCCAGTTCAAAGCAGATATTGTGGGATTTTCTGCCTTATATCATGGGCTATAGGGCTGTGTGGAAGGACCCTAGACTCACAAATCTGTGGTTTTTTAATATGCTAATGATGGATGATAAGGTCATATTTTTATTTCTCCTTTTCTATCTTGTTTCGCTATTCACATGTGATCAGTAAGGGATTCTGGAGGTAGCTGCAGTTTGCCATGCCTGTTGTGAGCAGACACACACAGTTACAGTAAGATCAGTGAGAACAAAATCCCTTTCTTTCCAACTGAAGCTTTACTGCAGTGTTTACTGCAGACATCTGGGATAATTCAACATTGTAAGAATGTATTTCTCCAGCCTTTTTTCACTGTTTTCCAACTTCTCCCTGTTGCATTGCTGCTAAAAATCATTCCAGTCAGGCAGAGAACAAGAGAGAGAAAAACTTTCTTTGTGGGCAGCTTTGTAATATGAGTTATGTCTGTTCGTACCCTAATATGGTTGGCGTAAGATTGTAGTATTTCTAAAAACCCCTCCCCCGCCTCCCAAATATCTATTCTCTGGGGGGGGGGAGGGGATTAAGAGAAATTTGAGCAACACTTTGCATATCTGCCGAAGTGTGTTATAATCTACAAAAGATGACACTGTGGTGTCTATTGGTCCTTTTAAAATACTACGGAAATTGGTTATTGCACTTAGTGATTCATATAAAACATTTGAGTAACCTTCATTCCTTAGAAAGGCTCTGTAATAGTTGATTATGGGGAAGGAAAGACTCCCAATTCATGAAGCTGATGTTTTGGGTTATTTTTGTATATTACATTTACATTTGTGGGGATATGTTTCTTCCTTTGAAGTATATTCTGTATTTCATTTGAAACTGTTTTTCAGAATATTTTTTTCAATTTATTATCACACACACACGCATGCTCTGTTCGTTTTGAGTGACATCAGTTACAATCCACTGGATGAATTGCCGCTCAGTTTGGTCATAAGAGCCCTACTAACCCAAGGAGTGACCATCACTCCAAATTTTTTTTGACATTTGGGAGTTGTTGCTTGGATTTATAATTCACCTACAATCAAGGAGCATTCTGAACTCCACCAACTATGGAATTTAACCAATTGTGGCACACAGAACTCCCATGAGCAACAGAAAATGCTGGAAGGGTTTGGCGGCCATTGACCTTGAGTTTGGGAATAGTAGTTCACCTATTTCCAGAGAGCACAGTGGACTCAAACAATGAAGGATTTAGACCAAACTTGGCACAAATACTTCATATGGCCAAATATGAACGCAGATGGACTTTGGGGGAAATAGACCGTGACATTTGGGAGTTGTTACTGGGATTTATAGTTCACCTACAATCAAAGAGTATTCTGAACCCTACCAATGATAGAATTGGGCCAAATATGCCACACAGAACCCCCATGACCAAAAGAAATTACTGTGTTTTCTGGTGGTCTTTGGCAACCCTTCTGACACCCCCTCAGGACGTTCCCAGGTTGAGAAATAATGCCTTAAGGCCATCCAGTCCAACTCCCTTCACCAGGGCAAGAAAACATAATCAAAGCCCTCCAGACAAAGAGCCATCCAGCCATAGATTTAGATAGATATATATGATTCACACACACACACACACACATATGTATATGACAGACATAGTATCACAAATTTGAAAGGGACCCCTAAAGAGGGACAGTAATATGTTCCATGTTCCAGAGTAGGCAAACCAGGCAATCTTTACATAAATACTGACAAAGAAACAAGAAATACTGTTTACCCACAAACATAAAAGAAATTACATATATTAGAAAGCAACACTTTCTCATTACTTTGTTTTCCAGATCACCAGACTGGGCCACAGCAATGCGTGGCACGGGATGGCTAGTGACTAATAATGTTACAGTAAAATTATGATGTAGAACTTCAGAAAGTAATTCAATAATGCAAAATTTCTTTCAGTTTTATGGTTTTCCTGATTGTGTCAACCTGTTTAGGTGTAGGGAAAATCTTTATACATTGTATTTCCAGAATCAGAAACATAAGGATTCTTTCTCTTTCCCTTTTGTGCTGCTGAAAAAAAATCCTCAGCTAGAATCTCATGAGATTTCAGAAGATATTTCCTTTAAACTCCATACAAGATGTATTGCTCTCAAAACACTATTAAAAATCACAGCACATTAATGGCCATGTATAAAAAGGAAAATATCCCAACTTATCTCCCTTCCCAGGAGGTCTTTGAAAATTACATGTATTTCTTCTTGGACTTGGTATGAGGTTTACTTATGAAATTGAAGAGCCATTCAGAAAGAGGGGAAGGATTAAGCTAATGATCCTCTACCTGTGGGTCCCCAGATGTTTTGGCCTACAACTCCCAGAAATCCCAGCCAGTTTACCAGCTGGGTTTCTAGGAGTTGAAGGCCAAAACATCCAGGGGTTCTCCAGTTGAGAACCACTGGATTAAGCTGAGACAGGCACCAAGGGATTAGATGGAAGCAGAAGGTTAGAATTTGAGGCCCAGCATTGAAATAGAAAGCCCCCATTCCAGCTTCTTTGTCATCTCTGTATATGCATAAGCAAAAGAGTAAGGGCAAATCTTTAATCCTTAATGCTAGATATCTCCTACCCTCTGAGCCATAGTAGCTAACAAGAAGAGATGCTGTTGAGTATTTTTCTCCTTCCCTCAATCTCAAGCCCAGTCAGCATGCCAGGATCCCATATTTTTCATGAGGATTCCTCGTTCTTGGTGTTTTGTATGTGTTAGGCCATTATTTGGATTCTAGAGTACACTTCACATAGAAAAGATGATGAGGGGCTCCTGTAGCCAAATCATTCAGGAGTGCTGCTGCTTATGCCAGTAACTCTTTTAGCCCAGGCTTCCAGCTACTGAACATGGCATTGACAAATAGCAGACTTAACAAGCCTGATCACCTGCTCCCTGCCAGGAACACCACAAATTGTTGCATAGCTTTCAGTCATGAAGCTTGCAGAACTGCAGGACTCTGCCTAAAACAAATATATATTGATTTAAAATTTTACAAGAAAGTAAACATAGGTTTAAAAGTTAGTTTTTAAAACTCAGACACAGAAAGGGGGGAAAACCATTTGTAAATTTTCAGAAGAAATGAAACTAGTCTGGCTTGTCTTGGACAAAATTATTCCTGTTGCGTACCAGCTTTACTACAGTTCTGCTTGCCTCTTGGGCTAGTGGTATGTGCAGTAGGGTCTCTGTTGAAGATTTGAACTGCCTATGGCTTTATAGGTCAACAAATCATATATACTTGTGTATACATTAATGTCATGTATTAGTTGAGGAAAGGTTTGACTGTCAAATTATGGATTTTGATATGATTTGTGGCAAATTGGAATGTCATTCCTTGCAGTGAGGAAACAGCTAGCTCTGCTTCAGGGGACCAGCCTCTTTGGCTGCCTCCACCACCACCATTTTCCTGCCTAGGCATCCAAACAGATCTTTTGCCACTCTTTGAGATGTTTCCTATTTTGATAAAAGTTCAGACATGGTTTTAATTCCTGCCAAAAAAAGGTGGTGATTGTAGGGAACCATTAAAATTGCAAAATTAGTCCTTCCTAAGAAAACCTAAATAAATCACAGGCTGCTTCTCACCACTCCTGGGAGGAGGGATGCCAAAGAGCCGATGCCTCCACCATCATTTTCCCAACAAGGCATTCAAAAGGGCCAGAGAGAATAATTTTGGGGGGGGGGGGGGATCTTTTTCTCAAGCTGTAGCTTCTGAATAGTTTTTAAAGGTAACCCCACATAGATGTTGTATTGTAGTATTGTGATTGAGAGTTAATTTGCTTTCACTAATACTGGGTGAAGGTGGTACAGCAGCTATTGGTCAGAGATGTTCCTTTCCATAGCACCTTCATAAATAGGTTTACTACACCATGGTGGAACTTCTCGTATTCTGGTGATGATGGTGTGTATTCTTTAACTGCATGCAACCACATGTATGGAAGATCTGGAACTTAGTGGAAGGGATGGGAAGAAAAATAGTGAGCAATAACCAGAAGCTGAAACATGTGGTCACTGGATGTGCAGTAAGGATTTGTGAGGAAGAGAGAGAGTCAATAGTGGAGATATCTGTTTAATGCCAATGTTAATTCCTTCACCTCTCCCTTGTCTCCATTATGGGAGAGACTAGTTGTCACTATGTCTGTATATCACTTCCTCTTTGGTGGTTGCAGTGGAACTGTGTGTGTAGGAATAAGTTAGTCTGTTCTTCCATTTAGGGCAGTGGTTCTCAACCTGTGGGTCCCCAGGTGTTTTGGCCTTCAACTCCCAGAAATCCTAACAGTTAATAAACTGGCAGGGATTTCTGGGAGTTGTAGGCCAAAACACTTGGGGACTCATACTTGGAGAACCACTGATCTAGGGCTATGACTCCTCCAAGGTAAAGGTGTTTATATGCATTGGCTCAGCACTGTCAGTTCAGCAATGGAGTTTCTGACCTTTGCTAACAAGAGCTTTCTTGTTACAGTTAAGAGATTTGAAGGGCCAGAAAAGAAATGAAAAGGGATTGTGTGTGTGTGTTTTTTTGTTTGTTTTTTTGTTTTTACAATTTTTGATTTTTTAAAAAAATACTGAAGAATGAATTTGTTTGTGAGTCTCTCCAGGTCCTCCAGTACTATTTTATGGCATGTTTTGAGCTGGAAGTATACTATAGAACCACACACTGGAGGACCTAGAAAAGCTCACAAAGTCTTCCTGGTAATTTTTTTTTGCATGTGAAAGATTGGATATAGAGTCTGGATAAGGAGGTCATACTGTAAAGCTTAGTAAAATAAAAGGCAGCAGGGAAAGAGAAAGACCACATTCCAGATGGAGAGATTCAATCAAGGACACCATGGCTCAGAGTCTACAATATCTGAGCAGGGCAGTTGATGTTAGGGAGACTCAAAGTGTTTTCTTTCACAGAGTTGCTATATGTCATAATTGACTCGATAGCTGTTAACATCAAAACATTTTGATTTCCTAAATTATATAATAGGACAATGTTTATGTAAAACACTGTACACTATCTCATTACAATTCCTGGTATTGATACTAGTATCTTAATCTTTTCTTTTGGTGTGGGAATATAAGAAGATTGAGGAATCAAAATAATTTTCTATGTTTTGCTTATGTTGAATGTAGTTTGTTTTTTTCTCTCTGTTTTTTTCCCTTCCTGATCCTTATAAAGTGGCAAAACTAAAGAGGTTCATGATCTTGTAGCTCCACGTGTAAGAGCAACAACAAAAATTAAAGGGTAACCAATGGTTTGTAACCATTGTCTGACTGAACTGTATCAAATGTGATAATTTGTGCCAGACAAGTTTATATCCTGATATAATGTAAATATTGTAACATTTTATGTTTCTAAAGTAACAAAGTTATTTTCCATTTGTAAAAGATTCTAACATCACATTTCTTTCTATTTTCAAAAAGGTTGCTTTTAAAAATGGAAAAAAATCCCCTGTAGCTTCAAAATTTCAGAAAAATTTAAATCTTATGTATGGATAAGTGCAATATTTGCATTTCAAAGATGCTGTTTCTACTGTTTCGCGGGGATGGAAGTGGAAGGAAGTTTGGGGGCAAAATAGTTTGAAGTGATTAGACTGTTTACATAAGACGAAGGAGATTGAGAGATAGTTCTAGTAGTTACCATTTGCAGATTCTTTTGCTTACTTTGGTTTGTTGGTGCTTTTTTCCTGGCTTATTACTTGTAGGTTATAAAAGTTGTTGAGATTTTGTGGCCATAGAGAGTGGCATCTGTTAGAATTCTAAGGAAGGAACTATTAACAGTGTTTAATGTCCTCATAAATTCCTGCACTAGGCTTTCTTCTGCAAACTATCCTTTCTTCATATTTCCTGTCAGCAGAGTTATTTTTATGTGTGATTTAAATATGTCAGATAAGAGGCTTGCATGGTTTAGCTTTAGGTTACTTCATCTGAATTGTGGTCTGTAGTCTGGGAGTTGCATATGAACATGGTGCTATGATGGTTATAATATACTGGAAATGTTTTTTATTTATCTTTTCCTCTTTCATTAAATCTAACCAGAGAATTTCCTTTCTCTCAACTTTATTATCAGTATAAAGTTATGCCATTGCCATGATTTGGAAGAGAAGGGGTAATGACACAAGTGTGGCTCTTCTCTGTGTTCAGTAGGTTTGTAGCCTTATTTTGTCTGCTCTGCTGGCACAGAAATTGCACTTAGTGTATCATGCCTTTGGGTGGTATAGCAGGTTTTTATTGTTAGACCAGCACGTATTGACTTGAAAGTAAGTGCTTCTGAAAGTTACTTTGTAAGTCCTATTGAATTCAGTAGTTTTGCAGAATGCATATACTATTTCCAAGTATAGTTGTGTAGTATTGCTGTACTGGGGAATTTAATATTAGTATGCATTTTGCTAAAAACTAGAGTTCAAAATACTTGAAAAATAATCTATCTTGTGATCTATTTTCAGGTTTTTTTTGTGAATATGTAACATATATTTTTTGCTATTGAAACTGAAGGGACTTACATGTTTTAAAAAACACCTACCAGTATCTATTTCATTCTTCATGTCATAATATCTAGTGTTGCGAATAGGCTCTATGATTTCATATTCCTCAATGCAGTAGATTTTTAAAAGCACATCCTAAAGAATATATAGGAAAAAAAAGAATTTTGTGATTCTGAAAAAGCTTGCAATGACTATATTTTAGATTTTTGTCTGAAAGTGTGCCTAGTAGCAGAACACAGTAGTTGAAGGGGAAGAAGGGGAATTAATTTATATCCTGTCTCTTTCCCAAACTGGGGTTCAGGAAATGTGAACTGAAATTCAGGATGGTTTCTATAAAGATGTGAAACCTCAACAGAATTTTTTTAATGAAATGGAACTAAAGTTCTGCACCATCCAGTGAAATTAGTAGTAGATATAGATCAGTGATTCCCCACCTTTTTTGACCAGGGACCACTCTCCAACATTAGTACCAAAAGGGCAGGGCTGGTCAGCTCTGCGAAGAGGAGCAGAAATAAAATAAATTAATAGGAAGGAGGTTCACAGACCAGATTTTTGTTTTCACGGCCCAATGCTGGTCTGCGGCCCATAGGTTGAGATCCATTGATATAGAAAGACAAGCTGTAATGACAATATAGTTTTCTGTATACATATTTTGTGCCATCTATGTGAATAGGTATAGTCTGTGTTTTACCAGACCAGTCAAGAATCTGGTTATGCATCTATAACCCTTTTTAAAGGTTTAAATCTCATCAGTTGACTGCTTAAGAATGAACATTAGAAGCAGTCCCTACCTCCAACGAGTCAGCAAATCAGTGGGATTCAGTAATTTGGAAGATATGGTCGGTTTTATATGTAGTGCTCTCTGAAGTTTTACTAATGTAAATAATTGCTTCTAGCTTTAGCATACTTTTAAAAACGATACAGTGTGCCTTTGGTATCCACAGAGGATACCATAGGCAGCAATGGAGGCAGTAGAAAATCCCAGCTGCCAGGAACATGATAAAGAAAGGCAAGCAACTTCTGCAGGACAGTCTTTGTACTTTCTTTTTAAAAAATGTTTTTGATCTGTGGTTGGTTAAATCTGCAGACACAGATTTGTGAATCCCTTATCTGAAATCTAAAATAGTCCAAAGTTGTTCACATAAGTGCTTTCAGTGTGCAACACTTTATTGTATGCACAGAATTATTTAAAATATTGAATCCAGTTACCTTTAGACTATGTGCATAAGGTGTATATGAAGCATACATACATTTTTTATCCTATCTCCAAGATATATCTCATATGTACATTAATCTAAAAATCCAAAACACTTCCTGTCTCAAGCATTTCAGACAAGGGTTTTTTAGCCAATACTTCATTTGTCTCCTTCTGTAGCAGAATTCAGAATAGAGTACATAAAAATGGTATCCCATCTTGCTACTGAACAGACCCAAAATTTTTTTTTCTTTCAGCTGCTGTTAGTCCCAGTGAAGTGGCCATGTCTGGAGATATTGAAACTCCACCTATGTGTTTTATTTATAAGTCTCCCAGCACCATTTTGAGAGTATAGTGTGGTATTCATTGCTGAACGAGTAGTTTTCTTTTGCTGTTCATGTTCCCATTGATTCTGAAATCTGCTCTGGGGTCGCCCCCAGAGCTGTTAAGCAAATGGAGGGTGGCTGGAGAGGGGGGAGGGGGGAAAGGCTGCCAGCCATGCTCAATTCAATTCACAGATGGATGCGTTGGATTTCACCCCCAAATGCCAGACTATATCAGATTAACAAGATATAATAAGTCTATTGAAAGCACAAATGCAAATCTGAAGGTGCATATTTTATATAACTATAATTGTTATAATATTATGATTCCCCTGATTATGTTAAGAAACTTATCTCAGTAAGAGAAAACTTTTTAACATGATACTTAAAATGGATGTCGATGTCTAGTAATACACAAATTGGTCAAGCATAAAACGGTTCCCCCACAACTATGTTCCAGATACATTTACCATATTACAATTTTTGGCCTTGATCAAACTGGTTATTATAAAGTAACAGTATAATGTTATAATGCTTGATCATATGGATTATTCCTCTGGACTCGCAATTATATAAATTGATATTAATCTACATTTTACAGTTGGTTATAGATATTAGATTCCAATTCCTATCAGCTCCAACTAGGATAGCTTGAGGTTGAGATAATGGGAGCTGGGATCCTTTTGTAGGGGTATAACACATTGATGATGAGATTAAGAGACTTGGTTTGTGCTTTTCGTTTCTCTTTTTATTGTTAGTCATAACTGATTTTTGCAACAAGTACTCTCTGACCAAGAATTCATAAATATCAGCTGCTTCTGCTTGATGAAGATTAGTAATAGATTTGATTAACTTCTCCTGTGCTTAATTAGCCTTTGTTGTGTTGTTGTTTAATTAGTCTTTGTTGTATTAATAAACATTTTAGAATTTGCTCTTCGCGTGTATTAGGATTAAAGTTAAAATTGATTTTTGATACATATGTGCACACATATATAAAGATTACTCTGAGTTGAATATTAGTCTTCTTGTCATAATGAGATGTGTATTATTTCCATCAACTGCTGTAGCATTCCCAAGGGTCCCCCAAATGACAGCAACAGATTTTTAAAGTGCAGAGTATAGTTTCATGGAAAGTGAGAATATTCAACCTTGTGGAGGAGAGGTTGGAATTTAAACAAATTGTCTGATAGTCACATATCACGACCAAAGATTTGTAATTTACCTCAACTTTTGATTGCAAGCTTATCATTGAGCCTGAATTAGGGTTTGTATATTTTGCGATTTAACTAAAAATTATTTATTAAACAAACTATCAGCAAACTCTAGATTACACTTTTGTCTAGTTTAACTGACTGAAATTTGATTTGAGCTGTCATTCTGATTTCCACATATAGTAGAATCTCGCTTATCCAACCTTTGCTCATCTGACGTTCTGTATTATCCAGCGCAGTCTGCCTCCCGGGTGGATCCACACCTGTTTCAATACATTGCAATGTTTTGGTTCTAAATTTGTAAATATAGTAATTGCTACATAAAGTTACCATGTATTGAATTGCTTTTTCTGTTGATTTGTTGTAAAACATAATGTTTTGGTGCTTAATTTCTAAAATCATAGTGTAATTTGACGTTTAATAAGCTTTTCCTTAATCCCCCCAAATTATCCATAACATTTTCGCTTATTCAAGGTTCTGCCAGCCCGTTTATGTTGGATAAGCGAGACTCTACTGTAATGGCAAATCAGAAATTCAACAAAAGAAAATTATACATATCAGGAGAGGAAATGGGAACTAATACGCATAGGACTCCACCCTGCTTTCAAGTAAAACCATATCCTAGTAATCATTATGTATGAATGAATACATAATGTTTTGAGGAAAAGGGTTTACTTTTCATCTTGGAAAAATGAAAAAAACAACCATATTTAATTCATCTTAAACTATTGTAGGCAGGAAGCTTTAAGTACTTGCCACTTCCAGCATTTCATTTAATTATTGGGAAACTAGTGGGATATTTCCAGACAATAACATAAATTGGTTAAGAATATTGTGCTATAAATAGATTATATAGTGAAGTAAAATATATAAGTGGATTACCTTGCAATTTCTTGATAATATTTATTGGTGTTAGAAAAGTTACATAAATCATTTACTAATTCTTGATGCTAGCATGGTATACAATTGATCTATGAAAAATGCACATTATATAGCTCATTGTTTTCCTTGTCCATGTGAAATTCAAAGCGACCAAAAATAAAGTCATCATAGGGATGGAAATCACGCAACTAGTATTCATTCTGTCCTAATTTAAGGTGTGCATATGGACATTTAAAATATTAGTTAAGTAAATGGCTGTGTACCATGTAAAAGTATGTCTCCAAAGTTGTTTATTTTAATATTGTCTTCTTATAAACATAAAACAAGGAGTTTGTATGTTGCCTTCTCCACCACCTGACACATGATATTTTGGTGGTGAATTCCCAACTGTTAATGATCAGTGTTGGAAAATAGCACTATAACTGTATCAAAGCCATTGCAGTATAATTCATCCCAAGCAAATGTTTTTTTAATAGCTATTTTTTTTGAGATGCTGTGAGTTTTCCGGGCTGTGTGGCTATGTTCCATAAAGATTCACCTGCCTCTATGGTGGGCATCTTCAGAGGTTGTGAGGTCTGTTGGAAAGTAGGGTTTATATATCTGTGAAATGTCCAGGGTGGGAGAAAACACTCTTGTCTGTTGAGGCAAGTGTTAAAGGTTGCAGTTGGCCACTTTGGTTAGCATTTATTGGCTTTGCAGTTTCAAGGTCTGGCTGCTTACTGGCTGGGGGAATCCTTTGTTGGGAGGTGATTAGCTGACCCTGATTGTTTCTTGTCTGGAATTCCCCTTTTTTGAGAGTTGTTCATTATTTACTGAAGAACTCTCAAAAACCTTAGTTTTCACTTAACACCTTCCTACAGTTTAATTTTTGTTTAAAGTGTACAAATGATCCAACACAGAAGAATGGTTCCTCCTTGTGTGAACACTAAACTACAAAGCAGCGTTTCCTATGAGTGTGTCTTGTTACTTTTGGCATTCGAACAGAAAAGTGTAAAACTTCCTATGTGTTCAAAGTTTAAAATGCAGATTTTGATACTACTTTGAGGAGCTTCTGATTTGAAGAGTAGTGGCTACAATCTATTCACGTATGCAGCTCAAGTATTTTACATGTAAAAATATAGACTGTGTTTGGATACAATAGCATTTATTTGAAGAATTTTTATCCTGCTCTTCACCTACAAAGGCATTCAGAGTAGTTTACAAAAAATTAATTTGCTCTTGGGGGAAATAAGGTGCAATTCCAGAAAAACTCGGCTTAGGATGAGAGCCAGTTCATTTCTACTTGGCTGTTTATGGTAGCCAAAATAGCTGAAGTGGAAGGCATATTTTTTGCCCCAAATAAGTATGCTGGCCTGCATATTAGTTTATGTGTGTCTTCAAGTCACCTGTTGACTTGAACCTACATATGAATTTCATTACATTTTCTTCGGCAAAGTATATACAGAGGTGATTTTTCTAGTCATTGCCTCTTAAATACTGCCTATAGCACCAGGTATTTTTGATGGCCTCCTGGATTGTAAATACACTCAAGACACTTGATCTTGTTTTATCTACAAAGCTAAGCGGTGTCAGCCTTGGGTAGTAATTGGATAGAAAACTTATGTGTTTGGAGGCGTGAAGGGTTATTATTTTCATCCTTGTAACATACCTTTTTGCCATTTGTATTGCAGTGTTTCATGTTATTTGACCAATAAATAATATATTGATTGTTTTTTTTAAAAAAAAATTGAGGTTTTTCAAATTATACATAAAAGGGGAAAAGAAAAAGAAAATAGAGTGGAGAGTTATAGGAATGTTCAAGGTAAATATGGGTATGGAAATGGGGGGAGGACAAAAGCAATAGGAATTAAAAATAAAAAGAGAAGGAGAAAACTGAAATAAGAAGAGAAAGAAAAGGAAAGGAGAAAAAAAAGGGAAAAAATAGGGGAAAGAAAGAAGAAGAAGAAAAAGGGGGAATACTTCACAGCTTGGTTTTGGACCAAACCTGAAGGCTTCTTGTTCTAGAGTAAAGCCTTTACTATTAAGGAGATACCTTAATTTGTGAAGAATCTGTTGTCTGCCATCTAATATTGTGTAAATGTAGGCTGCAGGAAAATTTTAGTTCATTAAAATGAATAATCATCTATCTTTAATACAGTCCAGAGACCCAATTTGCTCAGCGGAAAAAGTACACAGCAGTGTCAGGGGTCCCTTAGTACTGCTTTAAGTTTTGGAAAACTAGGTTTCATGTTTTTCACCCGTATTATCATAAATGAATATAAGGAGGAACAGTTTCAGAACAAGATGAATGGCCAGTCAGATATTTTTCCTACAGTACTTAGTCAGTTGCCTACAGAAAAACTAAACTGGATTATGTGGCAATATTTTATTTTTCCATGTCTCTTCAGCTGAAACTTACAAATGTTTATTTTATGGTGGTCTCCTAGCTCTTGGATTTGCAAACTAAACAACAAAAGCAGAAGAGGGAAGATATGGAGTTCAGGCATAAACTTTTAATTACTCATTTTAATTAGCTCTCAGAATTGAAATACCTGTATTTGTAGTTGACCTAGTAGGAAGGGTGTACAATACTTGTGGTTTTGGCTGGGTGAATGGGCCAAAGACACAAACATTTACTCTCTGCCATAGTCCCAACATTTCCATGTGCAGGAATGAAGAGATTTAAGTAATGGCTGCTTTGTGAGATTTAGGCCTCATGAGGTTTCAGGGAGATAAAGATCACTCCTACATCCTGGCACTCTCTGCTACCAAAGCATTGTTTTCCAAAGCCAGAATAATGTTGCAGAATTGTCCCAAATACTCTTAAGGTGCCAGATCCTGTCTGATCTACGAAGCAAACATAATCAGTCTTGATTAAGATTTGGATGCCAAGAAATGCTAGGTGTTGTGTGCTGTATTTCAGGGGAAGGAATTGGTGAAATCTCCTCCTTTCCTAAGACAACCTTATGGAATTCATGGGGTCATCATAGCTTGACAGGAGACTTGGAGGTACAAACACATAGAGAATGTTGGAGGGTGATGTTGGCCTTGCAGGCTGAGGTTTTGCCTTACTTCTGGTGTCTTTGCCACTCTTTTTGAAATAGAAAGGTCTGGGGGAGGGACAGACACATCACCACTCCTGTAGCAGATAGTCCTGCTTCCCTGCACACAAGTTTTTTTTGCTGGCCTCCATTGATGGAGGAGGGGCTGGATGGTGAAAGCAGCAGTAAATGCCAGTTGTGAATACCATAGTTCACTTTTCTGCTGTCCTTTCTACGTTGCTGTTCTGAGACTAGCTATTATGTGAAAAATAATTCAGTATTCCCATAATTCCTGAATATTGATTTAGCCATCACTACATTTTGTAGCAACCATGGTAAATTGATTGTGTCTATGAATTTGTTGTTGTTTTTGTTTTTGGCCTATAGGGTCTGTCCAAAAAGCAAATATTACTACTGCCTCTGACCTGCTATTCTTTTAAATTCCCATGGAAGGGGGTTTTGTTTGAATTGTTTGTTGGGTTTGTGCAATCCAGTAGTTTGTTGCAGCCATTCTTTCTTGTTTTTCTATTCTTAATTTAATATGGGAAATTTTCACTCGCAAGTTTTACTCAGATTTCGTGTTTTAAATTTTTACTCATTTTTAATTCTTGTGTATGGATTATGCTCAGTGTTTGAATATAATGAATGGTTATTCCTCGGAAGTTATTAATCAAGGCAAGGTTGGCATGTCACAGGAATTGTGTGTTTTCAAGCATTGGATCTTGTCTTGGTATCAAGCTCTCCATATTTCTTCTTTCATAGTAAATACATTATTTTTAGTCAGATTACAGTTCATCATTCTTGCTTATGTTACAAGATTTTCCTTCTGTCTATTAACCTTGTGTGAAATTGTACTTAGTCAAGCACACTTGTGCTTTGGTGATGATTATTTATTCCAGCATTTTTTTTGTGGTTCTTTTCATTCACTATGAGAGAATTAAGTGACTCCATTCATAAAAACATTATATGTCTTAAAGATACCATGTTTGTCATGTATTCCAAAAATAGTTACAAATGGAATTTGCCTTTTTAAATGTTACTTTTTGTTACAAATGGAATTTACAGAGTCTTGGATTGTAAGGAACACTTGGGCTATGAAGAGTCTCTTTGCTTTTGCCAAATTAGACATAAAAATGATAAAAGAACTAACTTTCAGAATTGGTTAAAAACAAAGGAAATGATTTTGCATCCTGTACTCCTCCATAGTGTCAGTAAATGTTAAAGAATCATTCGATAAAAAGAATGGAGCAAAAGAAACCGAGACCAGAATTATAGTTGTACAAGATACCAGATGTAATCTTATCTTCTACCATATTTTTATAAGTAATATACTGGGGAGTATATATACATATACTTTATTTTAAATGTTTTATTTATCATTCCAGGAGAAAAAATTACATCATTATTTTTTTGAATAAAGGCTTTGGGGTTAATGTTCCCTCCCCCATCGTTCTGGTTATTTGCAGATCTAGGTGGATATAAAATAAGGAGAAATCTAGTATACTCTAAAAGTTAGGGCTATGTCCACTAGTTGAATGAAAGAAGGGGGCTGCCAGAACCAGTCCTTCACTTCTACTGCTCTGTCTTGTGCATTTTGTATAATACAATTGCTGTGCAAGGGGGAATCGCCTGAAATAAAGCTCATGAAAAATCTTCTTGCCTCATTTAGAATCCTTTCATAAGTTACTCATTTTATTTCTGCTTTTTTTCTAGGTTCGTTCTGTAGATGAAATGAATCATGAGTTTCAAGCTCTTGCACTAGAATCTCGGGGAATGGGAGAGGTAAATATTAGAAGATTTTTTAAACCAAATCGCTACTTTTGAATTTATAACTATATTTTGACAGCATCAACAAACAATTTATTTATTATTTATTTTATTTACTACATTTATATACCGCCCCTCTTAGTCCAAGGGCAACTTGGAGCGGTTAACAATAGGCAACAATATATCTATGCCGTATTTGGGAAGGCCTGCTGGAAAAGCCAGGTTTTCACTTTGCTTCGAAAGGTCAGGAGGGAGGGGCCAATCTTATCTCTCTAGGCAGGGCATTTCACAGTCGGGCTACCACTGAGAAGGCCCTGTTCCTCGTCCCCGCCAGACGCATCTGTGAGAAAGGCGGGAACAAGAGCCGAGCCTCCCCAGAAGATCTTAGTGTCCTAGATAGTTCATAAGGAGAGATACTTTCAACTCTTTCCGCTACAATCATCTTAATACTAAATAATAAATCCATAACCCAGAAGTAAATGGCTGCCTCACCTGATCAAAGTGCTTGCTGAAAAAAACTGTGCCCCTAGTAGTCCACAAAATTTGTTTGTAGGCTTTAACCAACCTCAGTCCAGGATGTTCCATAGCAGGAGAGTCCTTATCAGATCTTCAATGCTAAAAATGAAGGTTTGCAGAGTTAAGTGTTGCTTTTTGATTCAAGAGAGTTTGATGTGCATATTTTAGAAAATTCTCTTTTAAAATATTCAGGTTTTGAACTGTTTACAGCTTTAAAGTTCAACACCAGTGTTTTTGAACTGTGCAAAGAAGCAGACTGCAATGCAATATGCTCACTATTGTTTCTGCCTGTCAAGCAGCAAGCTACAGAGCTTTGCAGTGATAATGCACATCAGTATTTTTGGAAGGCGATTCACATTTTGTTTTTGTTTAAAAGTCAATATGCTTTTGTGCATATTAATTATATGACCATATATTTCAATAATTTATTTGAAGGGTATTTGTCTGTAGCTTCATTTTTGTGAAAATAGATTTTTCATAATCATGAGAGCAGAAAAATTATCTAAAGTTATCCATTAAACTGGATAAAATTCAGAGGCATGAGATGATGAACTAATTGTGATGTAGCTAGTGATGCTTCTTCTAGTATTGACATGGAGAACGTAGATGAAAGTGACATTGTTTCTTCGTTTTGGTTGCTGACATTTCTCCAGAATGTTTTCTACTTCATCAGTCTCAGTTTAGTTTTAAAAGTCAGTTCAACTTCCAAACAAAGCCAGAGTACTTTTTATACTTCTTCCTTATATTTTTGTGTTTCATTCTGTGATACTAGAGCCTAGGGATCCCAGTGCCATAAGGCTTGGGAGGAGTGATTCACTGGTGTTCAATCCATTTCTGTTTTGGAAAGAATATAAAAGCGTTAAGAGAATTGTAAAATGCTTTTTTTCCTGTTTAAAACTTCCATTTATAAGGAAAGAATTGAGGAGGATCATTTTGCCATCCTTTGATATTGAAGGTGAACATTTTCAAATAGTTTTGGGGTGTATTAATGCATTCAACCTTTAGATTGGGAGCATAAGGGAAAAACTCACAGGTTTCTGAATATAACCAAAGTTTATTATGTTTTTTCTACACTTCATTTCCTGCATTTCATGCTCCAACCTGGTTATTGACAGGAATGACAATAGCATTTTTGAAAGGGAAAATGTAGTAATTATGGCCCTGGTTTTTACCAAATTCTCTTAGCCTATTAACAGTCTGTATAGTCATAATTACCCTAAAAGTACTAGATCAAACCTTATGTTGGAAGCTAAGTTGGGTCAGCCTTCATTAGTACTTGGATGGGAGACTGCCAATGAATAATGGGTGCTGTAGAGTGTATTTCAAAGGAAAGAACTAGAAAAACAACCTCCTGAGTTCCAAGCCTAAAGAAACCCATAAGCCAGCAAGTCAACAAGTGACTGGAAGGCATAAAGACATGTGTATAGGTAAAGAGCTAAGTAGCAATGTTGCAGTTTAAACACTAGTTTTCTTTAAATCAGATGTTCTTAAATCCATGTAATTAGACAAATTTGTAAGCTTTGATTTAGCAACAAGTAAATACATCAGTACTTAACATAATATTTCCTTTTTCAATAGCTGCTACCTGCCAAAAAATTTTGGGAACCAGATGATCCAGCAAAGGATGGACAAAAAGGCATATTTCTTGGCGATGAATGGAGAGAAACTGCCTGGGGAACACCACGTAAGTCATGTGTATTTGAAGAGTGTGTGAGTCTAAAATGAATTCACATTGACATTAGTGGGGAAAAGAATTAACATTATTATGTTTGGTGATCGAGAAGTCATCGCTTATATCTACTGTTGCAACCTTAATGTATTTGTTTCATTTTTTTAAACAGACCACTCTATGTCTCAGCCTATTATGGTTCAGAGAAAACCTGTTTTTCATGGAAACAGTGAAGTAAATGCCGTCTTATCGCCTCGATCAGAGAGTGGTGGCCTCGGTGTGAGCATGGTAGAATATGTACTAAGTTCTTCTCCAGCAGATAAATTGGATTCACGGTTTAGGAAAGGAGCTTTTGTAAGTAATTTTGTTATATCAACCAACGTTATCATAGCCTAGTCTTAACTGTATTATCCGGTGTGCTTCATTGGCTCTTTGGTGTACTTGACAAACAAGATGGACGAACAATTTGGATAGGCATAATATTCCATGTAGTGCTGTGCATTGTAATATCAAGGAATAATATGCATGAGACTGTCTCATTCAGCGGGTGATTTGCTTTTTAACAATAACCATGCTGCAGAGCTTCCTTGTCTTACCATAACTTTGACAGAGGTCTCCTCTCATGAAAAGCAGCTCTCCCAACACTGGGCTGTACTCTGGTTAGGCGTTCAGTGTACTGTGAGGAGGAAACAAAAAAGTGAATTGAAGTGTACTGTGAGGAGGAAACAAAAAAATCACCATCCACCCCCCCCCCCCCCACACACACACACACTTTCTTTGCTTCCTGCTTTGATCGTGGCTTTTTCTGCATAGCAGAAGGAGGTTGAACTGAATGGTCTCTGGGATTTCTGCTGCTATTACTACTACTATTACTACTTTTACAACAAAGGGTGAGTGGCCATCTGTAGAGGGTACTTTGTGCTTTTCCTGTGTGGCAGAAGGGGGTTGAGCTGGATGACCTCTAGGGTTTCTGCTGTTATTATTATAATAATTATTATTATTCCTCCATGTTGGTTACAGTTGTTCTTCATTTTAAATATTGTATTGTTCGTTCTTTCTGGCTTTCCTTTCTTTTTTTACACTGCCTGAATTAGTTCACTCAAACACCCTCCATCCGCCTGCCACTGACCCAGCCCATGTCTGAAATATATACACTATACATAGCATAATATAATATATCAACATTTATTGGGGCTCCACAACAAACCTTTGCTTCAAAAAAGGCTCTGTGGCTGAAAAAGCTTGAGAACCCCTGTGTTAGTGTATTTGCATGGTACTTTAAAATTCATTGATGTTTAGAGTTGTTAACACTCAGATGTTCTGTTGGGCTTAACGTTTGTGTAATTAAGATTGTATATTGTGATCTTCTATTCTTCATATAGATAAGTAAGTCCATAATGTGAAGAATTATTGGATGAGTTCATTTGTAATGAGCTGAAGCTTGGAGTTTATGTGATATATTTGAATTCAGGAAATAGTTGGTAGTAGAAGAAATGACTTAATAAACATAAAACTTTTTTATTTATAACTTTATACATATTGTAAGTGGAAATTATTTTAACTTCACATGTTTGTATTGTCTGACATTAAATTAATGTAAAGCTTATATCCCAACATTGTGTAAATGGAGTTCCAGTTTGACTGGTTTTCCATTTTAGCCAAGTCTCAGACTCCTATTTATTATGATAGTTCACTTTTCCAGATGGACTGTACATTTTGCATAGAAGTGAAAAATGACTAACAAGTATTTGGCTACTAAATATACTCACAGGCGCTATATCATAGAATTGATCACTTTATAATGTTCCATCTAAATTCAAAGAAATTTCAATTTTCCTCAGGGTACTAGGGAAGCAGAAGCAGATGGACCTGAGAAAGGAGACCAGAAAGGCAAGGCTTCTCCATTTGAAGAGGAAAAAAATAGAGATCTCAAACAAGGAGATGATGATGATGTTACTAAAATAAATGGCAGAGGTTTGCCAAATGGAATGGATGCTGACTGCAAAGATTTTAAGTAAGCCTTTTTTAAAAAAAAAAAAAGATAAGAAGCTTATTTTTGAGCCATAAATTACAGATTTATGTATCGGATTTTTTTTCACATTCTGCCTTATTTTGTTTAATACATGATACCTTAATATGTGTCACATTTCATGAGACAAACTCATCTGTGCAGGCAATATTAGAGTAAACCTTAAACCAAACCATCATCCCTAGCTGTTGGTCAAATAGACTTGGGATGAAGGGAGTTGACTTGCATTCAGAGGACTGCAGGCATACAGTCCTGTTATAAAACATGAAAAAGTGAGATAATTCAGTCCCCCCACCGTCCCCAAATTTCAGGCCATCTCAGTGGCTTAGTGACTTAGTTCTCAGGCATAGATAAGAGCCACACAAATTCCCTTTCACTGATAGTATTTAGGTGACTAGCTGTTCGTCTCCTTTTCTTTCCACCAGACCCTTCAAGATGCCCAATTAATGGTGTCTTTCCTTTGTAGCTTGATGCTTGATGATAAATTGGGAGGGGTTTCTGTTTTACCAGTCTAGAAGGTCAGTACTCAAATCTAGAGTACAGAATATGACAGAATGTTTGTTCTAAAAGGCTCAGTACTGAAGGTCTTCTGGAATTACCACACCAAGGCCAGACCCATTCGGTTTCTGCTGAATCTCATGGCAGCAACTGCCATGGTTATTCCCTTCACCTAATTCTGAATGACATCTCTTCAGAATTGGTTTTTATAATCATTTTGATAGCAAGCAGCAATTTCCAAGGATGTTCTTTTCAGTATCTCACTCAGTGTTTCTAAACCTCTCCTTGTGGGGTGGTCTCTCCAAAATTAAGAGATACATGATTTTCACCTGCACTATGTCTTCTCTGGTCCTCTCTACAGATATGTCCTTGGGGGATTTGTGTGTCAGCATTCTGGACTTGTCAGTCACTTACAGTAATCCAGCATTGAGAAGTTGTTTCATATCAACATCTATAAAGAGCTTGTGATGTGAAAAGCACTTTGTGCATTCCAGAGACTGCTTTGTTTATTCAAGACACTGCTTTTACTGCATGATTGTAGCATTTTACCTCAGCAAGCAAGGAAGCATGCATTTTCACACCCTCTTTTCGCTCAGCCTCCAGAACAGTGATTGGTGCAGGCGCAGAGGCATATTCTTCATGGTGGGACAGCTCCCATGAGTTGACAGTGTCTTTGCTGATGATCTCAGCAGAATGGACTTGTCATCCCACAAGAGATTTCACTTTCATCAGACCTGTTGGATAACACCCATCTTGTGTCTGTGGCTCATAAACAGTAGACAGAATGCTCCTATCAGGTCAAGAGGACTTCTCTCCATTCTTACAGACTGAGAGTGTTGTGCTAGACAGTTTCTTGCTCAGACGTTTCCTTTATTTCCTCTACATTGAAGGATTAATTGGTGGTCATCTCTGCATACTCAATACCACAGTATGCCCTTTTTTATTGACATAATCAAAGATAAAGCTATTCGTCAAGGACTATATATACAGTCTTCGGCCCAATTAGCAGTTCACAACCTATGTGGATCTTGTTTCTGGTCTTCGCTAAGCTCGTCGCATGTCTTTGTGAAGTGATTGCATTCTGTGATATCTACTTGCTCTTCTGGGAGACATCTTTCCTTCTAGTGTCAGTTAGTGGTCAGAGCTCAGGATGGATCTGTCTTGGATTTTTAAAAGTTGATTCCCTCCATGGAAATCTTTTTCTTCCCTCAAGTGGTTCTATCCTCCCCTCTTACTGACCACTTGTGTTTCCCACATTCACACAGTCCCCGTCTTCTAATCTTGAGTATTCCCTTCACACTTAAAAGTAAGGTGCCCACACCATGTTCTACATTTCTCAATCTAGAGAGCCTGCTTGTCTGTTCACCACCAATTTCATTTTTAGGAAGGGGAAGGTAATTTATCTGAGCATCTCTCCTACTAGGTGAGGAACACGGTCTGCTTCATTGCTGGGAAACCACTTTCACTAACGGGCGAAGTCTCACAGCTTGTTGTGTATTTCAGTGGAAGTTTTCTTTTGGAACTCTTTATAAAGTAACCATATGGTTGCAGTTGTCTCCATTCCTGTCTTGTTACAGACTAGATGTTCAATCCCAAGCTGATGCGGCATTTAGTAGGGCAGTGTTATCATTGGTTTCACCATCCTTAGTGTGTTTAGCTTGCTATTCTTCCATATGTGTCAGTCAGGGACAGGAAGAAGGACGGATTGCATACCTATAACTGTGGTTCTCTGAATGGTTATTAGTGAGCTCACATAGTCCTTCTCTCTTCATGCTGGCCCTTTTAGCTCCTTAGAGTGAAGAGAACTGTAAAACTGTCATTCTCACAATCTGAATAATTTGACCAATGCCTCCCTTTAGCTTTATAGTGAAGCAGCAGGCTGAAGCTGGAGTATATACATGCTTAATATGCTCATATTCCCATGATATGTGCATCTTTTTGTTGAATATATTCTGGGCCTTCATTTGGACAGGCCTTAAAGATGTATAGTGATGTTTCTGATCATGACCTAGTAGGCATTTGGTACCTGTTGTCCAAGTGTTTACAGGTATAGCTCACAAAGATCTATACCTGGTCACTATTTCTTTAACAGAAACATTTGTAACAAAAGCAGAATTATCACGGAAAGAGTAAGAAAATGTTTTCTTTTACCACATAAGAGTAGTTTGAACATGTTTTAGCAGACTGTTTATGCAGAACTAAAGGTATGCACATGTCAAATGAAAACCAGGTCAGGTGAGTAATGCATGAGTAAACAAAACTATATGGAATATTATAGAGGCTACTTTGAAGCTTCTTCTAAAATGCATTCAGGGATTATTTTTCTTTCACAAACTTCCTCTTTTCTAATAATTTCCACTTTGGTTCACCAAACTTATAGATGCATGCTTTATAAAAAGATGCTGGGGGTTGTTGCATTGTCTTTTTATGTCTCCTTTTCTCTTCACACACATGCACAGTAAGAGGCAAAGTAAAGAAAATCAATTGCAAATGTGCTTTGCCACTGAAAGTAGTTTGAGTTAGCTTAGTGAAGAAAATCTCCCACTGAACTTGGGATCTAAAGTAGTTACAGGTTTGTCGTAGGTGGAGAATAGTATCTCAAAGGAATGCAAAGGTGAAACATACCCATCTTAAGCCCTTTTGAGCCACATGGGAAGTGGGTAACCTAAACTCTCAAGATGGAAAATGTCATGTTAGTCTCCCTCCATATTGAAAGAGCATCCAAAGTATCAATTGAATAAGACCATGCTCTCCCTGTGTTGAATCTGTTCACTTCAGTAATACCTGAGAAGCATTTTGGTCAACAATGAGAGTTTTAAATGTAGGAAAGTTTTCTGTTTTCTTTACACATTTTCAAGATTTTTCATTTCTATGATTGTTCTCACTGTTTAATAGTAATTCTGTTATATTCCTAAAATAAAACTTTAGTTGACATTAGATTTTATCCACTATCAGTCTTTTAGCTCCACTTCATGATATCAGCACCTGAAACTGATCTAATATTAAAATCTTAAAGAAAACATGCAGATATTTTGAGATCCCATTGTTGAAACAATTGCCTTTAAAAACCCCAAAAAGCCCTGACATCTACTTTTAATTTGTTTTCTAAGCAGTCGTACTCCTGGAAGCCGGCAAGCCTCCCCAACTGAAGTAGTGGAGCGCTTGGGACCTAACCCAAGCACTGTGGAAGGACTGGCTTCCCTTCCTAATCCTCCAACCCACAAGCCTCTGGTGGAAGAATTTTCAAACTCTGAGTCTCAGAATTTGGATGCTATGGAACAAGTGGGTCTTGATTCTCTGCAGTTTGATTATCCTGGAAATCAGGTACAAATGGACTCTTCAGGAGCTACTGTTGGACTCTTTGATTACAATTCACAGCAGCAGGTTAGTGTTTTATATGGCTGTGCAGTACTATGAGAATGCTCACAAACAATGACATTTATCCATATAACATGACAATAAGAGTCTGCTATTGGAAAAAAGGAGCTCAGTATAATTCGTCCCTTTTGTTTTTACCTGTGTTAGAGTGAGTGTTATGTTTATTTTCCTACACCAGTTTCATATCACTGCTGTGAAAGCAAAGGGATAGATAACTTCAGGTCATAGCTAAATGTTACTATGTCTCACATTAAAAGAATGGAAGAAAGCAACATAAGATTGCTATTTTAAGCAGGAGCCACATGTTGATTATAATGTGAAATTCTGTTTCAGGAGAACGAGAGACTTGTCTAAATTTAAAATTCACTCATAGTGTAAAAAGAACTCCAAAGAGCCTTTGTATGGTCTACATATAGTTCCTTGTTTAATTTATAAAAGGGGATTCACTGCAAAGTACAAAGAATTTAAATTCTTGCTTTTTCTTAGCTCTTTCAGAGGACTAATCCTCTTGCTGTCCAGCAGTTAACAGCAGCTCAACAACAACAGTATGCATTGGCAGCAGCTCAGCAACCGCACATAGGTGAGGCTTTTTAAAAGTTGGTTTGCTTCAAATGTCAAGTGAAAGTACTAGTAAAGTACTGCGTGTGTGCTTTGTTAAAAGCTTGTAAATTTGGGCTAAAAAACTTTTGACCAGTAGATATCTGAAACTATATATGTGGACTTGGTGGAAATCGTTTTGGGGTAATAATCAGTGATGATGTGTGGAGAAGGCAAGCTCTAGAAATAGATCATTCAGTTTCTTATTTCCCTTCTGTTGTGTCTGTATTCAAAAGAAATCTCTGGATTGTGTCAACTGTTGAATATATCGCTTTATTGTTTATGAATCTTGTAAACACATGAGTTGTGCACGGATTATGGTTGTATAGAATTGGGAATCCCTGTGCAGTGCAAGATTGCTGCGTCTGATTTTGGGGAGAGAGTGAAGGAGAGGAAGGAAAGAGATCGTGCCTTCTGTTCTGAAACTTTGGATATCTGATTGCCTAGATTAAGATTACAAGTATACGATCAAATGCATAGTAAATAAGATTGTATTGTAACAGTGGGTTATAGTAGGTAATGAAGTGAGATCACAAAATTCTCTGTTGGAGCTTATTTGACTTTCTAAGGTGTCAACAGTAACACAGAAATTAATATGGCTGTTGTTTGGGTGCAAACATGATAGTTAAATGAGATGTTAAAAACATTATAGTCTTATTGCGTTCTAAAGCCTCAGCAGTAGTTGATGCCATAAGTATCTAAGGCAAATGGAATATTTCTTATGGTACAATACTTCATGTGGTGTTTTTTTGTGGTGAAATTGAATCTTTTGTCACTGTAACAGGTGTATTTTCGGCAGGCTTGGCTCCAGCTGCTTTTGTGCCAAACCCGTACATTATCAGTACTGCTCCACCAGGTGCTGATCCATACACAGCAGCAGGATTAGCTGCAGCAGCTACACTGGCAGGTAAGAACAGACAGCTGCACAGATAAATTGTACTATTAGCAATGTCTAATCTAGAAAAGTTTACATATTCCTAGTGTTGGGCACCTTTCACTTTAAAGAGCTACACATGCAAACCAAGGTGGCAAAAGGCTGTTTTGCTGTTCCACATGAGTGTGCAATTTTCTTCCTTCTTATCAGTTTAATTGACTACTTTAAAACCAGGTAAACACATTTCCTTCTTAGGAAATCACAGTTGTTTTCACACTAGAAAAGTTAGATTGGACCAAGTCTGACTTATTCTCTACAGTTGTAAATATGTTTGAGATATCTTAGTATATAAACAGTTTCAAAATACTAATTTCCAGTGAATTTACAGCACTCCTTCCCTAGATATTCATGGTAGAATTGGGAAATGCATGGTTTCATGAGAAAAAGTGGGGGCGGGGAGGGGGAGCAATATTTTAACAATAAGAAAGAAAGCTCATAATAGCTTCTGATTTTTTTTTTACCTTTGTGCCATTTTACTTCCTGGGCATTTGGACGGAAAAGCTCTCCGATAAGAGACAAGTCTTTGGTCAAATGTAATTTTTATTCCTTTAAATAAAATGTTTAATTAAAATTAAAGAATAGCTGTCTCTACGGTTCTACGGTTAGTTTCTCCCTGTGTGTATCTTTGGATACTCCTCACCAAAGTGTACAAGGTAATTAAAATTAGTCCTTTGTAAAATAATTATATTCCTCAGATGACTTGTGGGAACTGAGAGAGATTTTTTTCTTTATAAGTGCTGTTTCTTTATAAGAAGGGATTGTTTGCATTATGTTAAGCTCTCTAAATTATTTTGTAGACCTGGGAAGAAAAGTATTAGGAAAACATTTCTGACAAGCATCCCCAACCTTTCTACAATCAGTGTAACCTTTGTTCCCTACTATACTTCACCTTTAGCTGTGCTTGATTTATATTCTTTATTGTGTGCTTTCAAGTCATTTCTGACTTACGATGATGCTAAGGCAATTCTATTGCAAGGTTTTTCTGGCAGAAATGGTTCAGAGGGAGTTTTCCCTGTATCTGAGACTGAGGATTTCCATAGCTGAGCAGGAATACAAACCTTAGTCTCCCAATGCCATAGCCCAGGGGTATCAAACTCATTTTCATTGGGGGCCACATTAGCACTATGGTTGCCTTCAAAAGGCCGTTGGGCAAAAGTATGATAGCTGGGACTCAATGCTAGTTGAGTGGCGTGGGTCAGAATTAGAGAAGCGAAGACATAACGTATTTGAACGTGTTTGCATACGATATCTGGGTAGCCTTAAGCACTATGCTTGGCTGTTTGTTCCCTCCCCGCCCTTTCTGTCCCCCCCCCCTTCTGGCGAGCTATCTTGCCACGACTCTGCCACACCTGCGTCTCTCACTCGCTGCACTGTCTCGGCATTGGGTCCCAACTATCATACTTTCGCCCGCCGTTGAATCCATGGACAGAGAATCCATAGATAAAGAGAACCAACCATAATTTTTTTTACAAAGTGTTTGATGTTCTTTAGTTTTTACCTAGTTTGGGTCCCAAATGTTATTGAACAACAACTCCCATCAGTTTTGTTTATCCGCCATGTGGACTGGTAGCAACATGGCAGCAGCCAAGGGAGACTACCCTCTTGACACTAAGCTGTCACTTTCCCTTCTTTGCGGAATACCCTCGACTTATCCACACAGATCATATCGAAATTCATAATTTTGGCCTCAACCTTAATTTTTACCGTAGGTTGACTTATATAGTATTAGATGTAGTATTTTTATGGCAGAATGCTAGGAATCAGCATGCCTTATGTAAACATGTAATTAATTTTGTCACAGTGGAGTCAATATTGTTCTGAAGAATTTGGAAGGTGCAACTACTACAGATGATGTTTTAAATTAAGCTTTTTATTTTTTTTATTAGGGCCAGCTGTAGTTCCTCCTCAATATTATGGAGTTCCTTGGGGAGTGTATCCAGCCAACTTGTTTCAGCAGCAAGCAGCAGCTGCAGCAAACAACACAGCCAACCAGCAGGCTGCATCACAGGCACAACAAGGACAGCAGCAGGTAAACATGTGGGACACCTTTGAAGATTATTTAAAGATATATTTGTCTTCCTGAGCAGTTTGCTACATGGCAGTGTGTGCCATTGTATTAACTTGGGTAATTCTATACACTTTGTGTATATGCCGTGGTGGACAGCGGTCTGCAGTCAGTTTGTGGCCTCGTAATTTCTACCACAAATTTCATTTCCAAAGGACTCCTCAATTTTCAGTTCTCCCCTTCTAAAGGCTGGCAGCTAGAAAAGATAAGCTACATCAGGACCTTGAAGACAGTCTCCATTTTTGACCTGGATAAAAATGAGTCTCTGTTTTCTTGTTGACTTGCTGTCTTCATCATAGCACAGATTTCAGGATCTACAGTTCTGTCAAGATCACATAAAGCAGGAAAGACCAGATAGAGGGAGGACTTGGAGAAGCTGCTAGAATAACTCCTGTTAGATTTTTCACCTAGTAAGAAGTGAAGGACTCAAGATTTACTCAAAAGTGAAAGCAATTCCTAGTTTGCGCCTTTTTCTATTATAGTCATTTTTTGGTCTCAGACTCCAATATCTTATCCAGGCAAGTTTTGGTCATTAGACTTCTTCCTTGCTACTTTTGTCAGCTGCATACCTATTTGTTCCTGGGGGCCATCTCGTTTGTCAGTCGTGGCTCAGACTTTTCCCAATTTCGTAAGAGTAACCTTATAAGATTCTGTAATTCTGGTACTAGCTAACACAGATACATTGGGTGCTCAAATTAGATAGTCCTATTAATGGGAAAGAAGTTCTGTGTCACTCACAAGAATAAAATGGTATTCAAGCTTGATCTGTCCTTATATTTTAAAATATCTCTGACCATTTACTGAGCTGAGCTTCTTCAGTTCTTTTGGTTGCCAAGCAAAGTCATGAAAGAGAAGGTGATGTGGAAAGCTGTCAAGTAACAGACTTATTGACCGCACAGATCTATTACTTGAAAAAGTACTCACTCTGCAGTAGAGTGCCCATAGCATCTTTGGCATACTGGTATCAGGAAATTGTCATTTCGACATGCCTTAGTAATTGACAGTGTTATTTATGATCTGATGTATCCAATATTTCTTAGTTCTCATATTGGGAAGGGAGTGATGGATTTAAAAACCTACTATCCTTCCCTGCTATTCTTTCCACACTTGTAGCTATGTTCCCTTGTTTGGGACAGGTGAATGCATTTCTCCTTTCAAAGCTGGTTAGGTTATTTTTAGCAGTGTTGGGGAAATGTCTCTTTTATTAGTTGACAGTTAAAATGACTGTAACAATTCCTTGACCTACTTAGTGCTTTGACCGATACTTGCTTTACAATAGAAAAGAATAGAAATATATATGTGTTCAGCATTCCCTATGAAAAACTGGGGCTATTTAGACTTAGTTTTAAATCTTATTTGAATTTATTTGTTTATTTTCATGCAAAAAAGTGCTGTTTGGATGAAGCTTGCACTAAGATGAACTACATATTTCTAGGTTGTATGTATAGTTTGACTCCCACAGGATATATGTTCATGGGCTGTATGTGGATACATGAAATTGTGGATAATAGCAAACTCTAGTGCAATGAAGTACTTCTAGCCCACAAACACCACAGAATTCTGCTAGAGAAGCAAGAAAATACTTAGGGATAACATATTTTGTCAGTTCAGTGGATATTGAGGTCATACAGTAATGATGATTTTGTACCAGTGGAAGCAATTTATTAGGATTCTGGTGATTGAGAGCATCTGGTTTTTACCACCCCACCCTATCTGTTGCAGTCCTTTACTCTACTACAGTCCATTTGAAGAACAGCTTACTCTGGGGTGGTGGGATGACTGGAATTGATGAAGATCTAGTGTCCATTTTAAGCAAGTAGATGTACTTTCTATTTACTATAAAAACACTAATGAACACAGTCTTTTGTTATTGAATGTGTTGTACAGTTCATCTTATATAACTAAAAACATTTTAAAGTGGGTTGCATTACAAAAATGTGCAACTTGGCATTATGTTATGTTACCTAGTACCTGAACTACACTGTTTTGAGGGGTTGGTTTGTGTGTGTGTGTGAGAGAGAGGGGGGGGGGGAATTTGACTAGTCTACATTGATGTCCGCCTGCAACCTTCTGTTTGGATTTCTTCATATTATTAAAAATGAATTGATGCCACTTAACCCAGTGCAGATGGAACATCACAGACTTCTGATCAGATTTAGGAGTGCTTTCTATCTCCTTTTTTCAGCATTCGTCTTGCTCTACTGTTATGTCTGGTTGATAAAAATAATGAAGGTTTACTCAGGGCATGTTCAGGAATGAGTTGCATTGGTTCAACTGGCACTGATGAATGCTAATATGCACAAGGGGGATTTACATGTAAAGCAGTTGCTTTCACAAAATAAAGCATATGCTTTCACTATAGCAGGACTATCAACACCAGCAACTCACAGCAGGATCCATGTTTAAAAGTTACAGAATATGATGGTGTCACTTGGCATTTCTTAAACTCTCTTTACTTTACATGAGGATAATTAACGAATAATAATTAAACATCTAGCTTGGGTGCATACATCACACCTTTCAATGAAGTGGGCAAAACACAACTCTCCAGTTCTTACTGAATAGTAACTCCCAATATTTGTCTTGACTGTGCTACCTGGGGCTCTAGCAACCTCTTTGCTCACCCATGGATCCACTTGTACACTCTCCTTCTAAATAGAAAGACAGAAGACAATAGAAGCTCATAATTTTAAAGAAAAAGAATGCAATTTTTTTTAAAAAGAGAGTAATCTTCTTAAGGGAAGATATACAATTTCAAATATATGCATCAATTTGTGAACTATGCAAGAGGTCAAGGAAGTGATAGTATGCATCTCTTTATCACAGGTAAAGAATGGGTTATGGGATAGAGTGCTCCTCGCCTCCCCAACCCCCTGCATTCCCCTTAGCAGTGGTTTATAATGAAATCTCCAGAAGCAAATCCCTTCTTTAACTATGGATGATATGTGCTGGGTGTGCTCAATATTTGGAACTTGGAACTCCTGTTCAATCACTTGGTTGATGTCCTAGATTTGGAGCACAGTCTGGTTTGTATCAGCTGTAGTTGACAACAGTCAAACAGTATCTGTGAGCTATATTTGAGGGTAGTGAAGCTTGAGGGTTTTCGAACTAATATTAATCTCTTCTATGTGGTTTAGGGCCAAGAAGCATTACATCTGCATTGGTCCAGTGTTCTTGTAAATAGGACTGTACCACAGAAGCCTGATCAATTATTGCATTTGTTAAAAACTCAGGGGTTAAAAATGGAAGCTATTTGTATTAGTATTTACTTACTAAAACATAGAGAATTGAGTTCCTTGCAATTTCTATCCTTCTTTTAAATGGTGCTGAACCTCTAATATGTTGACCTTGTGTTTCTTATGCCCAGAATTCTGATGTCAAAGTAGCCCACAGCTGCTACGTTTTAATTTGCTTATCCATCTTTTAAAAATACGATCCAGTGTACAAAGATGTTCCATCATTTTTATGATATAAAGCCATTTTCATACTCATGTTTTAAGCAAATAGTGTTGCCCTTGGTCTTTTGTAGGTTCTTCGTACTGGAGGAAGTCAGCGCCCTCTTACTCCCAATCAGGGACAGCAAGGGCAGCAGGCAGAGTCTCTTGCAGCAGCTGCGGCAGCAAATCCAGCTTTGGCTTTTGGTCAGGGTCTTGCCACAGGCATGCCAGGTATATAATGATGAATTAAGGAAACTAAGAAAAAAGTAACACAAAATATTCCTGAATTGCTGTTGTGATCACATAATTTGATTTAGTTGCAATCTCTTTATAATTATTTTCTTTTAGTTTGAGTTACAGCTTAAATATTATTTTCTTTACATGCATATGGTTGGCAGAATAAAGGCAGGAGGAATATTTACATATGACGGAAAAGGCCAGGGAAGAGAGTTTCCTGGCCTCTTAGCCCAGAATGTTTGTGTCTGTACTGTCCAAAAGAATTAAATCAACTACTAAGTATTAATAATGTATTTAACATACTTTTGTAAAAGCAGGCAATATAATGGCTTATATCCTGAGACATCTGAGCAACATTCTTCTTGCACAATGGCACATTACCACTTCCTTTCTGCAGTAAATTCCTCAAGAGCTTAGTTTCCAAAACCCAGCTCAATTTTTTGGGGGGTGGGTGGGATCCTAACTCAGGGCCCTTCCAGACAGGCCCTATATCCCAGGATCTGATCCCAGGTTTTATATGAGTCCGCACTTCCAGATAATCTGAGATAAACAGAAAACCTGGGATCAGATCCTGTGATACAGGGCCTGTCTGGAAGGGCCTTCACTTTCTTTATACTGTGGTACAGCACACATCTGCATGAAAGCGTGCATTGTGAGGGGATTTTGTGTTCTGCATAAATTTGTGTCACATGAATTGAGTAGCTTTTCTTTAGAACACACTTGATGCTGTAACTTCATATATCAGTGTAACTCAAATCATTGTACCACGAAGAAATGTAGCTTTCATTAATGGTGAATGTGGTAGTGAATCTTTAGTGAATCTTTAGGCAAAGGAAGAAAAGTTGCCTTTGGCAGTAAGATTGTTGGTACGTCTGTTCTGGCATACTTTAGTTGGTGGTGCTTTAAACTTAACCAAATCCATGGTAATAATACAACCTTTGCATTATTATGTTTCTCTTACCAGTTTTCCTGATGCCTTTCTAGATACAAAAGTCCTCGTAGACCAATGGGAGCTTGCTTCCAAATACTCATGAATGGTATTACATTGGTAGAGCAGGTTTAGTCGGAGGTTTCTGGGTTTGCCAGATAGTCTGCTCAGTGAGCCCCACCCCCAGTGTTTTTTTGTTTAAGATTATAGTCTTAGTATGTTGCCATCTGTAGTTGGGAAGAATTGAGGTGAGTTGCATTTTTATTTTGTTTATTTATATACGGTGCTGGGTATAGAAGAGAACAAATAGTTCTGATATGAGCCATGACTTACTTGTTTAGAGACCATTCTTGACCATTAAAAAAAAGTTTGAAGGAGTAGCACTGCCGAAAAGACGTGTGGAAACAATTGTATTTGGTTTATCTCAGTAAAATAAAGAGATAAAGGTACCAGAAGATTCATTTAACTAGATGCAATTAGATATTCTAAACAGTAGAATGACTGGAGCTTGTAATTGCTGGTTTATTTATTTACATCCTATATTTGTAACCCGCCCTTCTCACCCCCGAGGGGGGACTCAGGGCGGCCTCACAACAAGCACCGTATGATGCCATCACCATCATAAACATTCAACAAATACATTAAAACATTAAAACAGTTCATTAAAACAATTGATTAAATACGCCAGGTAAAAACCAAACCCAAGTCTGGGTTAATTCATTGTCACGAGTTGCCTTAGTCTTCTTTCCACTTACCGCTATTCACTGGTCGAACGCCTGGTCCCATAGCCAAGTCTTCAGTTTCCTTCTAAAAGACAGGAGAGAGGTGGCCAGTCTGATGTCTCTAGGGAGAGAGTTCCACAGATGGGGGGCCACTGCCGAGAAGGCCCTGTCCCCACCAATCGTGTTTGTGATATTGGTGGGATGGAGAGGAGGGCCTCTCCAGATTATCTTAAACTTCGTGATGGTTCATTAACAGGAGATACGTTTGGACAGATAGCCTGGGCCAGAACCGTTTAGGGCTTTAAAGTTTAAAACCAGCACTTTGAATTGTACTCGTAAGCTGATCAGAAGCCAGTGGAGCTGGTGTAAGAGAGGGGTTGTGTGCTCCCTGTACTCCCCTCCAGTGAACAACCTGGCTGCCAACCATTGGACTAGTTGAAGCTTCCAGGCAGTCTTCAAAGGCAGCCCCATGTAGAGTGTATTGCAGTAGTCTATTTGGAATGTAACAAGATGAAGAGAGAACAACTTTTTTTCTTTGCATAAGGTTATTAGAATATGTCAACTGTTGTCTTTCTACATTAAAGTTTTAAACAAAATGACACTTTCAATGCAACAGACAAGTGTTCTTTTTAGTTTGTTGTCATTGAATGTAGCAGTGAAATTGCCAGATTTTTTAAATTTACAGAACTCATTGCCAGTTGGGTGAGATTAAAAGTTACACTCGTGGAACACCTTCATTTAGAAGCAGCCATTCTGCTTTGCAGTGTTCTCCACAAATTTCGTCTAACATAAACATCTCTTACAGGCTCCATGCAGAAAACGTTTGCATTGACATAAAAAGCCAGGATTCTGTAGAACTCTTGTCATTGTTTGTAAGTGATGCACTACTGCTCACTATCTGTTCATTCTTGCTTGGCTTCTCCCACCCGTGGAATTGCTTATATCAGCGTTTCTCAAACTGTGCTCCACCAGGTGTTTTGGACTTTAGTTCCCAGAAATCTCAGCCAACTTACCAGCTGTTAAGAATTGTGGGAAGTGAAGTCCAAAACATCTGGAGGAGCACTGTTGAGAAACTCTGGTCTATACCATCCAAAAGGCTAGTGGCACTGGACCCATGAATGAGGCCTCCTCTCTAAATCATCCCCCAAAGCAAATGTTATGATTTTCTTTAAACAAGTTTTTTTACTTACTATATATAATCTATGAGTTAACTTCATGTTTATGTTGAGGGTAGGTTTGAGGGCCAATATTGTGGATTTTAATACAACCCATGGATAAAACAAGGGTCATTCCATAGAATGTCATCCCAGGGATCCAGCCACTTCTGGCCACCATTGCCGTTTCCCCGCCCAGGCATTCAAAAAGGCCAGAAGTGGCATCGCAACAGAGAGAGTAGTGAGGGTTGGTGCTTCTTTTTTGTTCTCCTGTGATGGATTTTTGATAGTCTACTCAGAGAAGGAGATGGTTCCTTTTTTTATATGAGTTACGGTACAGTATTTACCTTTAGCCATGAATAAGTTGATCCAGGATTTGTGGAATTGATTTTATGACTAACATTTCTAGACATATACATGGGTATATAGGGTAGGTCTAACAGGGTTAGCATATCTGAATAAATATTGCTGCTTGTAAGATTTAGATATGTTGAGATTGAGCGTCATATATAATAGCTGCTCTCTGGCCTGTTGAGATACCAAAATTTACTTTGTATTTTAGTTCTCCTCCCCCCCCCCCCCAACACACTTATATGGATGGGTGCACATACACCAGTGTCCATTCCCCCAGAGGCCCAGGCCCTATAGAAACCTTCCCCCCCAACCTGATGATTGAGGATGTAATGTAGCATCAAGACCCATACTAGACCTTTGTTTTGTTTTGATTTGATTTTTGTTTTTTTTCTTCTTCTTTGATGAATCTTTAGTATAAAGTAAGAATATGAATTCAGCTATCAACTGTGCCAGAGTCAAACTGTGATTCAGGTTCAGATATAATCCTGAGAGTGGAGTGTGGGTGCACTTTTGAGTACCTATATACTTGTAGGCATTCCTGTAGTGGGAGGAGTAATGGGAGCGATAAACCAAGTTCTGAATTACTGTTTTTTGTGAACACAACCAATTAGTTTCCTCATGCTGAATGACAGTTGAGTAACATTTAGCACACACATAATTAATGCTTCATCTTTGAGTATTGGGCACTTCCTAGTGATAACCATGTAATAAGTAATTGCTTGTGAACTCATTGCTTAGTGCAGTGTAACTTCATTTGTAAATCAGTTGCTTGTTATACTAAATGTACTGTTTATTGTCTAACAGCCTATTTTACATTCCTTACAGAAAAGCAGTAAACAGAGTGCAGTGCAAGCCTGGCCATTTGCTAGAATGTGAAAATGGTAGTGAAGGTAGTAGAACAGAATAGCCCAGTTTAGTTCTGTGTATACATTTTAACACCAATAAATATATATGATAGTTCTGTTTCTTAGAAGCCCTTTTTTAATTCTTTATATATTCCAAGCCTTTGTATAGTCATTCCCTATTTTAAGTTGGAGGGACTTGGATGCCTACAAATAAACACATAATCTCCCATATTCCTTTCTTCCTGGTTTGATATATAGTAATGAACATAATCCACTGTGTCTGCACATACAGATCTGTATGTGTGAGAGGGAATTCATATGACACAATTAAATATCTGCATGGCTTGAACATACAACAAGCCAAGAATACAGTCAAGCATCTAGAATAATAGGCTAAAACAGTTGAGGAAATGTATATTTTTGTAGAGGGAAGCAAAAACTGCTTATTTCTGAGGGTTTTTTGTTTGTTTGTTTGTTTTTTTGTCGTGTCAGGAGTGGCTTGAGAAACTGCAAGTCGCTTCTGGTGTGAGAGAATTGGCCGTCTGCAAGGACGTTGCCCAGGGGATGCCCGGATGATTTTGATGTTTTTATCATCCTTGTGGGAAGCTTCTCTCATGTCCCCGCATGAGGAGCTGGAGCTGATAGAGGGAGCTCATCCGCCTCTCCCCGGATTTGAACCTGCGACCTGTCGGTCTTCAGTCCTGCCGACACAAGGGTTTAACCCACTGCGCCACCGGGGGCTCCATTTCTGAGATTACATTTGTGAATTGCTGTTGCTCAGATCATGAATAGCCTGTGGTTTGTGGGTAAGAGAATATAAATGGGACTTCTTGGCCTTTCTAGATGAAATGTTCATAGGTCTCTTGTTTAAATTTACGCCTTCATTCGGTCCTTGGAAAACTTGTGTAAAAGAACAAGGTTGATTTGTTAGGAAATCCCGAAAAGATGTCACTACTTCATCTTTAGGGCTACTGATAATGGAAGTAGAGGACACACCTTCAGCATGATAATTTAATAATATTAAGCTGATAAATGTGACGCGAGGAGAGTATTTTTCATGATTTGGAAATCTAACTGCAAATGGCATGCTCTTGAGACTTGGTGATCAATATCAACATTTGGAATTCAAAGTGATACCATAAAGTAAAACTGACCTGCAAGTACAGATCAGTAGTATATGCCTGCCCCATATTTTCCCACCAGAGTTACTTATCTACAAGTAGTGTAATGTATCTCATCTAGAAGCATTGTTTGTGCGGCATCCCATTCCCTGGCTAGGAAAAGCAATATCGTGCAATTATATCATTGCTAGGAAGAGTCAGGGCAGGGGAGGAGGAAAGCCCTGTAACTGTGTTGACAGATTAATGATCAGATTGAGGAAGGGACCAGCACAGGGAAGATGCACACACTTGTTTGTACACTGGGATACAATTTTACAATTTTAGTCCTGGGCAAATGACTGACGTGTAATTTAAACCTCGGGAGCAAAGTTTAAGAATGAAATAAATGGATTTGGAGTAGAACTGGTTACTAATATCTAAAAAAAAACAAATCACTTTTCTTTAGCAAGATGCAAAGTAGAAGTATTGCTCGTGTAATAGAGAAGCTTACTAGAATGTGTTTTCTATATTGGTTAGGCTATCAAGTGCTTGCGCCCACGGCCTATTATGATCAGACAGGTGCCTTGGTGGTAGGTCCTGGGGCCAGAACGGGACTTGGAGCACCTGTCAGGTTGGTGGCTTCAGCACCTGTTATCATCAGTTCTGCAGCTGCACAGGCAGGTAAGTAGATCTTCCACAGTGCTCTTGCATTCCTCTGGGGGAAAATGAATTCTTATAGTAATATACTCCGCCTTTCACATTTGTGTATTTAGCTTTTGTGGATTTGATTATTTGTAGATTTGATTTAATATATTTTCGCTAGGAATCTCTAGACCCTCCACAAAATTTTGAATTAGAATTGCCATGGAGAACCTGGAAATTTTAGAGATGTGTTCTCTCAGATTTTAAAAAAGCTATTTTTTTAATTCATAGCTTTCTACTTTCACAGTTGCCATGCCTTAATCTCAATGAAAATGGAGACTACTGTAGTATTTTTCTCAGGGTTCCCCCCCCCCCCTCAAAAACTCTCAGATAGTTACTTATTAAGAAAGTTGAGACTCATTGGTAGAAATTTTTCTGTTAGTATTTGCTTAGAGTTCCCCACATCTCTACATACAAGAACATGTATGGATTATTCTCTAAAGGATTTTCATTTCCTTTGTTTTTCTCCTCAAAGCCATAAAAGGCAAATTACCACCATCTGGCTTTTATTTCTAAAGATCTTGCATCTTAAAGGTATTTCTCCCTGGAAACATCTGTGTGAACCAACAGTGACCAATCTCTGATCAGTGATATCTTACATTCATTTTTGTCAAGGCACTGTATTTCAGGCATTGCTAGTTGTAGGTATGTCTAGCCTGTAGTACATGGGCATTTCAATATACATAGTGGCAAGCCAGGAATTACTTTGTTAGTGGGAAGTGGGTCTACAACCTATGAGAATTGTTCTAATATCCAATAGGTAAACATCTCTTTAGGAAGTTCAAACATAATAGTGTTGAGGCATAGGACCCCATTTTCCCAGCGAAAATGAGTAGAGAAGAGGAGTGATAGTCCTCATAGTGCTCTAAAGCATTGGAAAGGGAAAGCAAGGAGAAATACCAAAACCAGGGGGAAAGTGATAAGACCCTCTCTGTATGTGCTAGAGCAGTGGTTCTCAACTTGTGGGTTCCCATGTGTTTTGGCCTACAACTCCAAGAAATCCCAGCCAGTTTACCAGCTGTTAGGATTTCTGGGAGTTGAAGACCAAAACATCTGGGGATCCACAAGTTGAGAACCACTGTGCTAGAGCAGTGGTTCTCCAATTTTGTCTCTCCAAATGATTTAGATTTTAGCTCCTAAAAATCCTGGTCAGGATTTCTGGCATTTGAAAGACCAAGGCCCCCTCTACACATCTGTATACAATTCAGATGATCTGATTTGAACTGGATTATATTGCTATGTAGACTCAGATAATCCAGTTCAAAGCAGATAATGTGGGTTATCTGCCTTGATATTCTGGATTACATGGCATTGTGGAAGGACCCCAAGACATGTAAAGGACAAGATGGTAAAAATTGCTGTGCTAGAAAAGTTGTGGAAAGTCAGTGCTGTGCTATTCTCTTGCACCGGCTTTTGTTGATCTATGACTCTTGGTTCCTGCTGATTCCCTGACACTTAGATCTTTCTTCCTCTGAGCTCTTTACAATTTCTGGATAGTGTTGGAAGGTTTTTTTCCCCTCTATACAGATATGCAGGAAGCATTACTCTTCAAAAAAGAAAAGTTGTTGAATTTGTACATCCATTATCATTTTAAATCAGAAGTAACATCAAATTGTACACTAAAAGCCTTTCTCTACTTAAAATGCTATGTAGCCATGATATTTTTTTCCATCACATAGATTTTTCTCTATACAGAAGTGAGCAATTTGTGGCCCTCCAAATCGTATTGGGACTACCTTTACTCAGTCCGAGGCAGCATAACCAACGTTAGGAGATTATGAAAAGACTCTGATTGCTAATGATAGTTGAAAAATTGTTTTTCAGCTGCCGCAGCGTCAGCTGGTGGAACAGCAAACAATATCACAGGAGCCACAAATGGGCTTTTTCGTCCTCTTGGTGCCCAGCCACAACAGCAGCAGCAGCAAGCAAACAACAGTCTACAATCTAATTCATTTTATGGCAACAATGCTTTGACCAATAACTCCCAGAGCAGTTCACTTTTTTCACATGGTCCTGGCCAACCAGGAAACACATCTCTTGGCTTTGGAAACAGCAGCTCCTTAGGAGCCGCTATTGGGTCAGCTCTTGGTGGATTTGGCTCATCTGGTAAGTTATTTATTTTGTAAAGACAACAGTGGAGAGGTTATATAAGTATATGTCCTGTAAATGCAACTAGGTCTGCTTTTCTCTGATAAAGTGGCCAGTAGACCCTTTCCTAGCAGCATAATTTTATCAAGGGCCTTTGTTACTGAAGGTGAGAAAGTAGCCTTTTCAGAATTACAAATGCATGTTCAGGAACATTTTGAGGAGTGACGTGAGCATTCTGTCCTCTACCACCAAGGGTACTTGCAGTGAGACAGGATGACTTTGGAAGCAAAGATCCACCATTCATATTGCTCTTTGGGCACATTGCTTCTCTGCAGAGCCAGAGCGGGGGAGGTTCTTTTGCCATTGCCTCATAATGTAGCCTGTGGTTCTCCATACACCTTGCAGTACCTTCACCTAGTGTTTTAATTGCTTTAATTCAGAGCTTAAACATTGTCATGTTGTTTTATTTTCATTGTGTAATGATATTTATTGTTTTATTCATCATGTGATAAGTCCCTTTAGAGATCAGTAGCTTTTTAGATTGTGAAGATTTTTTTGTTTTTGTTTTTGAAAAAATATCTGAATATGTGGCAAGGCACATAGGAGCAATTGTTAGTTGCTAACCTTGCATAGACAAAGGCATGTCCGAAGCCCACACAATTCAGTGCACTTTACAAAAGAATAGAAGTGAACCTGCACACTTTGATCTTGGAAAATGTCCCATGTGAAACAATTTTTATAAGTGTCTTAGACACCTTGTTAGAATGCTTCACTTCAACCGTCTCCTCAAATTAGCCTCAAAGAATCTTCATTTCAGCTGGCACATCTCTGTTTGAAACAAATAAACAAGCAGAGTGTAATCTAAGAAAAAAGCCTGATATTCAGGTCTTACAATGTTTTCATTTGAAAGCTATTCATGACAAAAATTGAGAATCACGTTCCTGTCATTTTCCTGCATAGGGAGAAGAGTATCCTTAAAACACACTTTTTATGGTAGGCTTCTGAAGTTTTTTTTCCTCCAGTAGTTTAGTATGAAGCAGATGTCTGTTTATAAAGAAAGAACATGATGTATAGTCCTACATTTTTCAGGCCTTATTTAATTGTAGCCTTATGCTATTTTACAGTTAATTCACTTTTAAAAGCAAACCCTGACTTGATTATAAATGTAAGTTTCCCAGCTATTATTTTGTTTGCAGAATTACATTAAAATGAGGATTTTAAATGCTTGTATTGATGTTGTGAGTTTTTTAAAAATCTTTTTAAAGTTTTAGGTCAGGCATTCTCAACCTGCGGCCCTCCAGCTGTTTGGGCCTCCCAACTTCCAGGAGCCCAAGCCAGCTCGTTCAGTGGTCAGGAGTTCTGGGAGTTGGGGGCCCAAACATCTGGAAGGCCACGGTTTGAGGTTACCTGTGTTTGGTAGTTGAATTATTACATTTATTTCCTATTTTCAAGGAAAGTCAAAGCCACAACCATTTATTTGGGCATTTCAGACATGCTGGATTGCTATCTACATCATACTCAGCCTGCATGACTTGTGACCATGCTGTCTGTAGATGCTGGGAATTGTAATCCAGCATATTTCGTGGGTCCTAATTAGGGAAGAGCATTTTAGGCTCACAACATTCCACTAAGTTAGATAAAATGTTCAAGACCATCCAATGAACTTGTTAATTGATATGGGATTTGAAACTGGGTTACCCATATTTAAACTAACATCAATTAATTACTGCAGCATGTACCTTAAAATAGTTGGATTCATACAGTGGAACTCTAGAAAGCTGACTTTTTAATAAGCCACAGCATTTTCTTTTTTTTTTCTGCAAAAAGCTCCCTTGACTAAACTATGCTAAAATTGATTCTAAATTAAAAGGAAATAAGGCCAATAATATATTTATATTTCTGGTGGAGTAGAAGTCTTCTCAGGCATGAAATCTGCTTCTGTGTTTTCTTTGCCACAATGAATATTGTTTTATTGTTAAGAACAAAAGGGTAAAACTGACTAACTTAACGAATAGATGAACCCCAGGATCCTTACTCATATCATCTAAAGAAAAGTAAAATCTTATAAGTCAATTTTAAATAAACCTGGCAATCAGTTTTTAAAAAAACTTTCATATGTAATGAAAATTTCTAAAACTACTTGTTTTACATTATCACTAGGCAATAAGACATTAAACTAGTTCTAAAAAGCTTCTAATTTGACTTGTACTCTGCATCTGAAAAGATCATTTTAGGACTAGCCTTCAAAAGGATAATGGACATTGGTCTTTTTGTTCCCTCCTCTGTTTTATTTAAAAGATATGACTGAGTATGGTCATTTTGCATAGTTCTGGGAAGCGCAGAACCTGGGATAATGTTTAATGGTAACTGTAGAGTAAGGTAAAATCAATTGTGTTAGAGCCCGTCACGAACAATAATCCTACAGCATGTATGAACCACCACTGAGTTGGAGTAGGGTTGGGATTGGGGTTGCCTTTCAAAATAGTACAGCTGGGGAGGAATGAGGGGAATTGTTCACATAAATGATTTGAACTTGATATTCAGCCTCATTTGTTCATATTAACAACACAGTATGACATGCCTGACTATTGGTCCCAAAGCCTGACTCCAGAATATCAAATATTATAAAAATGTTGCTAAGTCTTGAATGTTCAAGACTTGGAGATCCTTTGAGTTCTTCCTTATTTGAGGAATGATTGTATTCATTTTGTGATTTATTAACTCATGTGTGATTATCACAGTAATTGTCTTTAGAATAATTTGATTGTTATAATTATTGTGATCACATCTGTTATTGCCCAGCTGTAGGTTGGGGCTAGGTTTTCTTTGGTTGACACTGTATGTAATAGGGTCTTTTTATTTCTTCTTCAGTTGGCAGTTCTGCAAGTAGTAGTGCCACAAGGAGAGAGTCTCTATCTACTAGTTCTGACTTGTACAAAAGATCTAGTAGCAGCCTAGCACCCATAGGGCAGCCATTTTACAATAGTCTGGGATTTTCCTCCTCTCCAAGCCCAATAGGCATGCCTCTGCCAAGCCAAACTCCAGGACATTCACTTACGCCACCGCCATCACTTTCATCACATGGATCCTCATCCAGTTTGCATTTAGGTAAAAAAAACAAAGCCCTTTTTGTTTGTATATGTATGTGTGTATATGTATTTTTATATGTATATCAATATTTTATGTTGGGTTAAAGATGTCAATTTGCATCTTCAGTAAAGTTTGTTGTATAGTGGACTTAATCCCTATTTGTTGATCAGTGCAGTCAAATCGTGCTGATGTGGCCATTGCAGGGGGTCACTTGTGGGAACAACAACTTTCTCCATACAACCCTTGCATTTTTGCCACATAAAAATAAAGCTTGGTATTTAGGGGAAATATGATTGGGTTGTTGTTACTGTGTTGTTGGTGTTGTTGTTGTTGTATGACAGGCAAAGATATATTTTTCCTGTATTTGTGTTGAACATATGTCTGCTTTTATGGAGTCAGCTTTAGGCTAATGTTTAGTGCATGGTAATAATACCAGTTTTACATCTTTGTTAAAGAAAAACTTAAAGCAAAATTTCCAGAATTTAGACTATAGTGTGAACCATTTGGTTCATGAATTCACATTAAGTCTTTTAGGACCTCACTTTCAAAATGCATAAACTAATAATATAAAAATCTGTGAGGGCAATAGTAATACTTAGTTTATAATGCATCTTTTCCATTACACCTGCTGCATCAGTAATACTTGCATATTTCAGCCAGTGAAATGCATGCTGGCGTTTTGGTTTTTTTAAAAAAAGATTTAACTTAATTGCATTTTATAATTACATACTTTGTGAGACATATTTTGCAATTTGTAACCACACCTTTCCTTTTACTAGTTTTATACCTAGTGGAAGTGAAATGTATAGTAATTTTGTATGCTTCACACTATTGAATTTTTTTGTTATTGGACATTTTGCTAGAAAAGAGATCTAAAATTAGTTACAATAAATACTTCGAAATGTCACATGTTGTAGCTGTCTTGAAATTCTCATATCACCCAAATAATTCCTTTTATTCCTTCCCAGTGTTATAGTCAGGTAGGATTTGGGCATATATATTGGCCCTGTTTAAATTGTGTTCCTGGCTGCATTTAAAAAACAATATATGTTACACCTTATTTACAGAAGTAGTGTCACCATATCTTGATTTCTCCCTAAGTTAAATGATAAGTTTCACTTGGATTCATTTTTTGTGTTTCATAGTCTGTAGATCAGTAGTTCTCAAGCTGTAGGTCCCTAGGTGTTTTGGCCTACACCTCCCAGAAATCCCAGCCAGTTTACCAGCTATTTGGATTTCTGGGAATTGAAGGCCAAAGCATCTGGGGATCCACAGGTTGAGAACCACTGCTATTTAGTGAATTGCTTTAATTATTTGCAATGATGAAAATATTATGGATATTAAAGGTTTTGAATTTAGGAACATCAGACTATAAGAGTTGCATGGTTTAGAGCCCGGTTTTGCTGTTTATCATATAAAATTTGTCACTTGGGAAATTTTTCTTACACTCTTTGTAATGAGGGGAATCAGGCTATGCTGCATCTGAATGCATCTTTCCCCAGAAGCAGTGGAAGCCTTCTGTTGCATTTCATGTAAGAATTCCCCTTTCATTGTAACACAATGGCTGACAGTCACAGAATTCAGCATATGTAAACACTTATTATTTCCCAGTAGAAGCCTTGGCATATCTGCAGAAATGCTGTTGCTAAAGATAGGGATTTCTCTTCACCTTTGTGTGATTCAGTATACTCATATATAGGTCTAGAATTTTTAGACAAGAAAATCAACCCAAAAAATCTGGGTCGATTTATCCACAGGTCAGTGTGAGTACTGTACCTTAAGTGAACCATCCTCTTCTCTGAGTAGAGTGCTGAAAGACAAGAGCTTAGTTCCCTCTACTCTGTCTACCATGGTACCACTTATGGTCTTTTCAAATGCCTGGGCTGGGAAATGGTAGCAGTGGCTAGGGACAGCTGACCCTCTGAGGCAACGTTGATGCTTTCCCATGAATTATCCACAAGTCATATAAAAATTGCTAATTTGGCCCCCAAACCTATCCTCAACTTATACATAAAGTTGACTTACATGGTAATTTAGGAAGATTCAGACAGAAGAGAAAGTCAGCAAAACATCCTACTGTAAATGAAGGACTTACAATTCTGCAGATATTTCTAGTTTCCAGACTAGATTAAATCAAAACATGGGATGTTACTCCAAAAACATAGAGGGGACTCATTGCATTTTTCTCATTTGCAGCGATGGCCAGCCAGATCATTATCTTTGGTGGATCTAGTGATACAACTTTCTGCATTAAGCATTAATTATATGTGAACATCCCCAAAACCATTTTTAAAGGAATCATAGAGTTGGAAAAGACCTCATGGGCCATCCAGTCCAATCCCCTGCAAAAAGCAGAAAGTCCCCCCACACTTATTCCTTTCCAGAACCTGGCAAATGGCTGCAACCTCTATTCCATTATGGAAACTTTCCAGTCTTTCTTTATACCAGAATTCAAACTATGTGGAACATAGCTTTTATGAAAAACCAATAAAGCCTCAGAAAGTGTCTTAGCCATTTGGAGAACATACTTGTGTCCTGTACACTTCTGATAATTCATGTAAAGACCTGGAACACAATGCTCACTGCCGTAGCCAGTAGTGAATAATGCAGGGGTCCTTGTTGTGAAGGAAAGGAATGAATAGGGATATTTAAAAAAAAATATTTACCATAGGGAATAATATTTGGTGGCTGTTACCACAATTCAATGTAATAATTCCAAGTAAAGTACTATATTCTAGCATGTTGCCCTCAAGCTTTGGGTGAGATGTTTTTATTCTCTGAATTAAGAACAAAAGTTGATTTATAACCTGCCTAAAGTAAATGAATCAAGCATTCCCTTAGTTTTCATAGTTTGGTTCATTCTTCTGGTAAGTCACAGAAGGAGCAAAATAGTAATATCAGGCATATCCTGGATGCTGGACAACTTGAACTCAACACCTTCTATAGCTTCTTATATATAATCATGCTTTGACTGAAACAGTGCTAAATATACCTTTGTAGCTCTATGGGCTCAAGCTTTAAAATCAATTGTATAAGGTCTAAATATGAAATGTCTTATCTGGAAATTGAAACCAGCAACCAATACATGTTCTGTAGCTTTTCATGCTTGATTAGTGTGACTCATTTCACATTTTTAAATTGCTATTCATTCCAGAGAGTGGCTAGTTTCCAAATGATACGATTCTCTCGCCTAATGGAATTTTAAAAGTGATTATTTATTTATTTCTCTGAATAGAGAGGCTACAAATTCAGAAAAATACTTATTATAAACATAGAGACATTTTAGGAGATATTTTTATTCTCTGTCTAAAAGTCACTTGTTCTAGACAATTTATTGGAAAATACCCAATCAAATTTTAAAATAAAGTGAATTATAACTATAGCATTTTTACGTTTGAATTTTAAAACACATTTGAGGATGTTAAATGTATATGAGGCTACTGAACATGATACATTTTTAGGCTTCCATATTTTTAGGAACGCACACTGTTTGAAATTATTGTAGCTTTTTGACTAAATGAGCCACAGGTGTTTCCTGCAAAAATAGCTTACTCCTGGTATCTTAATGAATGAATTTATTTTTATTAAGTAGCTTCTGTATTCTAGGCTGGATCCAGGTTTTCTGCTAGCAGGAACACATTTTATCTAGGTTGCTCTGGTTGATTAAAAGAAATTGAAGAAGTGGTTTCCCCCAGTTTTTTCCCATGCAGCTTCTAACATTTCCTTCTCTCACATCCCAAAATGGATGAGACAGATGCTAAAGTTTTATGGATGATTTCTTAATCTTAAAGAAAGCATTGGCATTTGCCATTTAGTAGAGAATAATTATAATAATCTTGGAAAATATTTCTAGCTACCATCAAAATTATGGATCAAACCTGGAATCTCTTACATAATTTTTTAAAACTTTTACCATGTGGATAAAGGCACCAATATCACCAAAAAGTCCTTATTGTTTTATCCTGTTGTAGAGAAAATATGGAGACAGAGCTATTGCTTATAACTTTTCCCAGCATTTATGCTTACTTGCTGTTAGTAAGCCTTACTTTTCCCCATGTTCACTTTAATAGATACCCTGTTGCCACCTCTGTTAGGATTATGTCTGCTATTATGTTGCTATGGTCTTTCTTTCCATAAAGTTGGAACAAATGTGTTCATAGGATTCATGTCCCTCATACAGACCCATATGGTAGATGAATTTCTTATGGAGGTGGTGGTGACCAATATTTTAGCTGACTCTTTTATGTTAAGCTTTATAAAAGATTGAAGCAGGGCTCTTTTTTCTTTTCTTTTTTTTTCTTTTTTTTTTTTTTTTTTTTTGGTAGTAGTGAGAGCAAGTTTACGTCTGTTCATTGTCTATGAGTAGCTGCCAAATATTAAAAGAAAAATTGTTTCCAGGGACACTTTTCCAAATAAATAAGATGTGATTTATTCCCTGAAAAATTACAGATCTGGTCATGCACCATTTATCTACAGTCAATTAATTGAAACTGATGGGAAATATAACTACTTTGCCTCGGTGGCTTTGGGTTTTTTTAAAAACAAAAATGTGTGCAAGGTATTCCTAATTTTTATGCCTTGATTGTGTGCGCTAATTCCACTGTGAAGTTATTTGGATCTAAATTCTAACAGTCATAATTCAAGCTGAAAACAAGAAAACTTTTGTGTAGCTCATTAATATGAGCTTTAGCTGTTATGTGTTAGAATTTAAAAAAAAGGAAATAACAGTTTCTTGTTCTTATTAAGCAAATTCTGCTGCCACCTTGTGGCCTTCAGAATGTTACTACATTCAGTCGAATACCTACATTCCCAGATAATTTTCCCAATGTCTGGATTAATTTCACTGCAGAATGTTCCCCAGATTTCAGGCATATCTGCAGAACAAGAGATTGACATGCTCCTTCAAAGATGAGCACAGAAGAAATCTTCTCAATGTTATCTGATAATACCAAGTTATGTCTCCCTTCTGTGTCTTCTTTTTCAGTGGATATTGAACGAATGCAAAATTAATGTGCTTTTTTTTTCAAAACTATGTCCCATGTGCATTACCTGTCCTGGTCTTTAAAACAATCTAGATAATCTATACAAAATAAAGCCAGAAGAGTCTGTGTGGTTTGAAAGTCTAGATATGAGGGTCGAGGAAGTCACAACTGGAGATTTCCTAAAAGAATGTAGGTTTTCCTATTACTTTTTTCCAGTGCACAAATAGGCTTTTCTAAATTTCCAAGTGAGTTGAGTGAGCTGATGCATTAACATGGAGTGTGGCCTACAGGGAAGACATTCAACAGACATTTGAAATACTTTCTTTGTTTAGGCAGAAGCACTTTCTGGCCATGTCTCTCAAAACATTTTGATGCCATCCTTTCTTAAAACTTCAGCTTCTTAATTTGTATGGCAACCTTTTGCTGTATGCAGGAATGATTTTTTGTATATATTGATTGCTGTGTCGAGCAATATTCATCTCATTTACTTAATTTTGATGCCCTAAAATTCTTTTAAATATAAGAATGCAACCCCCCCCCCCAGCAAACTATATTGCATAAAACAATAAACATAATAATTTGGGATTTCATACCATTAGAAGGGCCCCTGTCGGCCATCAAATCCAACCCGCTCATCAGTGAAGGGTCTCCAGCTAAACCACCCCCAGTATATAGTTGTTCAACCTTTTTTTTTTAGGACTGTCAGAGGAGATCCCAACCCCCACCATTCTGAACAATTGGTTTCATTGCAGAACCACTCTTACTGTCAAATAGTTCCTTCTAATGTCCAGTCAAAATTTATCCTTTAATTTAAAACTATTAAACTTGTTTCTACTCTCTGGAGCCGCAAAGAATGAACCTGCACAATCATCACTGTTACGGCCTTTATGCTGTTTAAAAATGCAGTTATGCTACCCTTAGTCTTCTCTTCAAGCTGAACATATTCTCCTACCTTTCCTTATATGTTTTGTTCTCCATACCTCTTATCATCTTTGTTATGTTTCTTTGAATCCAGCTCTTCCTTCTTAAAATGAGGTGTCCAGAACTGAATGTAGCATTCCAGGTGAAGCCTGATCAACACAGGATATTGTGCGACTGTTACTTTCCTCAACCTGGAAGCTATCCAGGCTAAAATTGGATTGAAACAAGCTTCCACTTTAGGAAATTTTCCTCAACCCCATTTCCAGGGACCCCCTCATTGCTCAGCACCCCAAATTATTTACCGGGGCCCTTTGACACTAAGGGAGATTGTAGAGGTAGGGGGATGGAGATGAAGATATCAGCTTTCACAAGAACTATTATAACTGCTAGTCTGTTAATGGGATAAAAATGTGCCCGTTTCCCTTTCTCTCTTTTTTGGGCATTGTGGAGGTTGGTATTTCCATTCTTCCTCTGTAGTGCCTAAAATCCTCATTCCATTCTTACCATACACAGCATGGATACCAGTGCTGAAATCTCCAGAGGACCCCAACCAAACTCAGTTCTGATGTAGTTATTTTGAGTTTGTTACAGGATCATAGTCAGATGCTTCTCTGAACTTTCCTGCTGCTTCCGCATGCAGTCATCTTTTCTTTTCTTTTTTCTCCATTACACTCCTGGGAAGCTTCTCTAGATTTTTTGGGGGTGGGATTTTTCAAGACTTGATTGAGCCACATAAGTCTACAATGTACGTGGGGGATTAACCAAAGTGAAGCATAGCAATTTAGCACAAGGAGAACTGCAATCATACTCCATTACTGATAGTGGGTGATTTCCCTGGTCCTCTTCGTATATGCTTTTCTTTGAAGGGTGGGATTTCCCCCACTGTCCTCCATAGAAACTCAAAGGAATATTTGGATATAACCCAGTGCTGTCTTGGAAATATTTCATATCCCTTTATAAACAATTATCTAAACCAATCCGCATTAGAATTTTGTACATTTAATACAATTAGTTGATGTAGCCACTAATTGAATTTTGGTTGCAGGCCATTCCGCCATTAACTATAAACCTGTGCAGGTGCTTGCATCATATCCATCAGCTTAGTATGTTTGGAGTGCTGACTGAATGAAAAGGGTTAAGCATGTCATGTTTGGAAGCACCTCAGTTTTACTTACATCCTTCAACTTTGTTGTTTCAATATGAGGGGAGGTTCATGGCTATTGTTGGAGAAGTGGTTTTAAAAAAGTAAATCAGAGCAGGGTATCGCTTGAGTATCTTTTTAAAAGTAAAGAGATACAATCTACTTTTACTGTATTTTTGTGTAAATTTGTAGTGAGGCTGGTCTGCTGAAATATTACATTGTGCCTTAGACCTAAGTTGTGTAGCAGCAGATGCAAATCTCTTTATATCCTAGTAGAGTGACATAACATAAAAGAAGCTGGAAGGATCAGTTGAGTATTGTTGAAATCATGTGATTAATATGTAATATATAAGTGCCCACTCTGGAAGGGCAGTAGTGTTCAGAGGTTGGTTGCAAGATTGTTGTTTGATATTATTATTATTATTATTATTATTATTATTATGTTTATATCTTGGTTTTTCACTCCACAAGGAGATGTTGGACCTGTCATTATCAGATTTTTTTGCTTTCTGGGTTTTTTTGGAGGGGGATAATTTTTTTGTTCTTTTCTGCCATATTTAGAAAGTCATACTATATAGCAAATGTGAAAATGTGCTCATGGTTCTAGTCTTGCCTATTTCTAATAAAATGCAATTTAACAATAGTGTGTTTAAGACTTCTCACTAACAGAGTTGCTTCATTTTAGGAGGACTGACCAATGGTAGTGGTCGCTATATCTCTGCAGCACCTGGAGCAGAAGCAAAGTATCGCAGTGCAGCAAGTACTTCCAGTCTCTTCAGCTCCAGCAGCCAGTTGTTTCCTCCCTCACGGCTCCGTTACAGTAGATCTGACATTATGCCTTCTGGGCGTAGCAGGTTACTGGAGGATTTCAGAAACAATCGCTTCCCTAATCTTCAGCTAAGAGACCTGGTTGGACACATAGTTGAGTTTTCCCGAGACCAGCATGGCTCTAGGTAGGTATTTGCATCAGTGCTAAATAACTGGGAGAATATTTGCAGTAATCAATTCTCCCTTTAGTTGGGTCTTTGATAAAACACTGTCAATTTTAATCATTTCAGTATTTGACATAGAAATGCCCAGATGAGGCCTCTTTGCAGTTTTGTTCAGAGAGTACTTCATTCTCACTGTTTATATAGAGAAATTTAGTATTAACTTTCTGTTTCTATGCTCATTGTACAGAAGGCTAATGTGGGACGAAATCTCACAGTTATCAGTGAGTAACAAGCCTCTTACATTAATTTTATGCTACTGAAAGCATGAATTACCTAGAAATGTGTACTGTACATTAAAGGGGTACATTATTGATTAGTGCAATGCTAATCAATAATGTATCCTTAATGTACAGTACCCATATCTAGGTAACCTTTCTCTTTACCACTTAATATTAATAAACATTGTAAAAACAAGAAAGAATAGCTTTCCGTATTGTCTTAAACTTTTTGGGTTTTTCCTTTCAGAATTTTACAGTATCTGGGCTCTTTTATTTATAGCATTATATACATTTCTGATACTTACAGGTTTATACAGCAGAAACTAGAACGGGCTACTCCAGCTGAGCGTCAGATGGTATTTAGTGAGATTCTGCAAGCTGCATATCAGTTGATGACGGATGTGTTTGGAAACTATGTGATACAGAAGTTCTTTGAGGTTAGTGTGTGAAGATGACACTTGTTGAAGAAGGTTTTAATGATTTTAAATGTGTCCAAATTTAGGAGGATTTGGATAACTCCACGTTCGTAATCCTAAAGGCTGCAAACATTGTCATTTTATTATTTTCAGTTATGGATGGGAAACAGAATTTCTAATAAATTCTTATAATTGCACTTTGAGATGCATTCCTACCAAAACAAAGCACTTGTCCCTTCATTTCTCTGAAAGTTGAGTTCATGCCTATATCTCTATCACTGAAACTGTTTGGATTTAAGTGTCCTAAACTGTGGCAGGGGTCTTTGATTTTTCACCACCCTGTCCCTGGATTAGTATATATAGAAAAATCATAAACTCTGTTTATGTTTAACTTCTTAGCTGCAGTTCAAATGTTTGGCATATAGAACAGTTCAGGTTTGACCCTTAATTTCTCCAGCAGTTTGGGAAGGAGACCCCTGTTGTTAACTCAGGAAAACTGACGGAAGTCATTGTAGAGAGTACTAAGCTTTGGACAGTGACCTAACTTACTGCAAACGATTTCCTGCATATCAGTTAAAACAACCCTGTCAATTTGTGTCTTGATCATTTGTCTGGTCTGCCAAGGATTCCAGCCACAACTGCTGTTACTGCCATTTCAAGTGCCTGTGCACATTCCGGTATTCCCCTCACTCTCAAAGTGTTTTTCTCTTTGTGCATACTGTGATCTTTGGAGTTGGATTGAATCTCTTTGGAAATTGGTTTGCATCTTCTTTTGTACCTCTTCTGTTATCTTTATTTTCTGTTTTTGCTTTTCTTGCTGCTTCAAAATATTTCTCATTGTTTGCCATCGGTTGTATAGCCTCTTTCATCCCCTATTACCCTTTCTGTAAATAATCTTCAGCCTGTATAATTCTCTTGTCAAACCTAGCCTCCAATTTTTTCAATCCATCAGTAATGCTTCTTAATTGGGTCAAGATTTCCCCCATTGGATGTTCTTCTTGTGGAAGCAATATTTTCTTGGGAGCTTCTTTCTGATCTTTGAATCTTGGTCTTGTTGATCTTGCAGTCATTTCTGTATATATATATATATTTTAAAAAAAACAACAACAACCCAAATGTCTAATTTTGAATATTTGTTGTAGTGCCTCCTTTGGTCACTTTCACTTTTAGTATGCTGTAGCTTACAGCTCTTTTAGTTGTTTCCCTTCTTTCTGTATTTCAAGCTATATCTCAGGGTCTATGGTTTTCTTGATGGTTCATCTCTATGGTCACTTCCTGTCTTATTTGCTGTTTGGACTCAATCCAAAGGCATCCCAGAATGTTATGGCTATTGAGCTTTTAGGTATGTTTATTCTAATTCCCATGGTTCTTATAGCATAATCTTTAACAAATTAATTCATGTTCACCATTTATAATTTGTCTCACCAGATACTTTCATCAGGTAGATTTAGGAATTTCCTGGAGAATAGTTCCTCTAATTAGATTTTAAAGTCCTTTTTTATCTCTAAAATTTCCAACAGAGGGAAAAAATGCACTTTACCTCTCAAATATGTTTTTGTTGACAAAGTTGATAAACTAACAGCAGATTTAAAAGCATTTTTTCAGCCTTGTGTAAATATAGGATTTTAAGAAGTCAATCGAGGTTACTTTGTCTGCGTCTGTTGCTGAAGTGAGTGATGTCTCCCCCCCCCCTTTCTCCCCTTCTCTTTCAGTGGAGAAGGTGAGATGCTTTGCTTCTTGAGAGGTTTGCGACTGTCCTTTTTTCTTTCTCAAAAAGTATTTTTCAACTCCATGCTGTTGATAATCCCCAGGGATGTCCCAGTGTTCTGGCCTGTTCACTCAGGCACTGTTCACAGCTCCATTTCTTCCCATAGATCCTTTAAGCAATACAGGGCTCCCAATGCAACTGTTTTCATATTCTTGGAGAGCAGTGAAATCAGAGTAGACAGACTGAACTATTTTCCAATACATGGACAAGATGCAACAGGTAGCCACGGAGACTCCTTGGGAATCTTGGGAGAAACTTGCTGAGAGTGTCTTTGCAGCATGTCCATCTACAACATGGAAGTGCTAATGTTGAGGGACCTGAATAGCTTCAAGGTCACCCTTAGTCCCTCCTCAGGGGTGAGAAGGGTGGGGTATAAATATAGGAAATAAATAAGGTGGTTTTGGAAGGTAGGATTTGGAGATCTAGCTATGTGCCAGATATACTCCTCGTGATGCAGGATCTCAGCCAAATACTGAAGCATCTTAGGTAAGATGCTGCAGATTTATTTATTTATGCCTAGATATCAGGGCAGAGTTGGAGAAAAAAACAAAAAAAAAACTACATTTGTTTCTGAAAGTTATAACAAAATCAAACTGCTGCTCTGAAAATATTGTGCTTGTTTACTTGATTTTCTGGAATTACTGCAGATTTCAAACAGTTGTAATGTTTCATGGAAAACTTGCTAAAGGAACCACACTAATATTTTGCTAAGCAAAACTGTTTTATTGTTTTGTGCCACAGAAGTTCACTCCAGTGATGCAAAGTTCATAAAAGTTAAATCAGAAAAATGTTCCAGGACCAGATTTATATACATTTGAACTCTACATAGTCTTGGTTGGGAGGTCTGATTTCAAGTATTTTCAGATTATATAATAGACTCTCAAAACAAGAATGATAGAAAGGAATCTAGGGTTCACAGATTTTATTTGTACTAGCAAATGTCAAATGAATATGTAAAAACCAGAATAATTAAGTTCTTAGGAGGCTTTGTCTTGTAGAACAGGTAGACATGTGGTTGGCCTTGTTAATGGGGCTTTCATTTTTCTTGTAGTTTGGAAGCATTGACCAGAAGCTAGCACTTGCAACTCGCATCCGTGGGCATGTTCTCCCATTAGCTCTGCAGATGTATGGTTGTCGTGTCATTCAGAAAGCATTAGAGTCCATCTCACCTGACCAGCAGGTAATTGTAAGTTAGAACAATATTTTTGTATTTTTCCTTAAAATATAACATGAAATATTTTCTCTCTTACTTTACTGAAATATATACTCATAATAAAATATTGATCTAGTTTTTTATTGAAGATGGTATGCTGTTAAAGATTCAAGAAATCACATTTTTAATTAGAACCATGTAATTTGGTAACCTCATATTGTTCCTTTCTAGAATGAAATGGTGAAGGAACTAGATGGTCATGTCCTGAAATGTGTGAAGGATCAAAATGGAAACCACGTGGTTCAAAAGTGTATTGAATGTGTCCAGCCGCAGTCACTCCAGTTTATTATTGATGCTTTCAAAGGACAGGTACATAGTTTTACTTCCTTTGACTGAATGATTATTTACATACTCATTTTGGCAGGTGGGTAACATACTAAAACAAGTACAGATCTGTTTATTTTCTCAGAGAGGCTCATCTAGACTTATGTTGTGATCCTTTCAACACTCACTGAATATCCTTTTCTTCATAGTCTCCCTGAATAACACACATGGATGCTCAGCCTGCACTGAGCTATGATTGGAACTTTTTAAAAATGAGTAGCTTTGGTTGAGGACCCTGCTCTCATTCTGCCAGTGTTGGTGATCTGAGCTGTTCTCCAACAATTCTTTTTTCCTTGCCACATGAACTCCAGCTTGTTCTCTCAACACGCAACTGTTGACTAAGAGTTTTTTGTGTGATAGAACTTCATGTATTTCATTCTGCTACTGCCGTTTCTTCTATGTTGTGTACATTCACCGACAATCACCACATTTGCGGGTTTGACTTCTGCAAATTTGATTGTTTGCCGATTTGACCAAAGTGTTCTCTCTAGAAATGTCTTGGTTGTTCAGTGAAATGCCATGGTCAGCACCCAGCAGATGTTGACCATAGCATTATGCTGGAGGACTCCGAGATCCCTAGAGAAGTATTCACAGGGTCCTCTTCCCCTTAACTTTCCTGTAAATGTGTAGGACTCGCTATACAACGTTATCTACAGGGTGAGGCAGCATAACTTCCTTTTTTCAAAACTTAATAAAACCCATTGTACGAATCAGATTTTTTTTTTATAATGTAGGTGCATACCTAAAGTTTTGTTTTACGTTGTTTTGAAGATCAAATTAGGTAGGTGATGTCCCTCATTCTCCATTCTCCATACACTGAGTAAACTGATTTCTGGCGTTTGTCATGACTCTTGCCAGCATAGCAGGCGTTATGTTGGCAATTTCTTCCTGGATGTTGGTCTTCAAATCTTCTAGGGTTCTTGGACGGTTCACATAAACACAGGATTTCAAAAAATCCCATAGGAAAAAAATCACAAGGGGCCAAATCTGGAGGGCGTGCTGGCCACTCCAAATCCACTCGAAAAGTAGGTCCCAACGGCAAAACCACACTCCTCACTGTTCCAACACATGATGGCGACTGAACTGTGTCAGGACAAAACTTTATACTCCCGCCTCTCGAACGAGACCACTAGCGCTCCGCTACGTCTTCAACTGACTGAATGGCACGCATTATAAAAAAGGAAGTTATGCTGCCTCACCCTGTATATGGGGTCTTTACACGACAAGTTGTTATAAGGGTTTTTACAAGACATAGTAGTCACAGGTTTGAGGTTGCAGATTCATTCAGTTCAGAACAGTCTGAAGACCTTAACGTATCAAGCAATTTTGTCAGGAAATAGAAAAATGTATAGAAAATAACAAGTAATAATTGCAACCTCTTATTTTAAGGTATTTGTCCTTTCGACTCATCCTTATGGGTGCAGAGTAATTCAGCGTATTCTGGAGCACTGCACTGCTGAACAGACTTTGCCCATTTTAGAAGAACTTCACCAACACACAGAACAACTTGTGCAGGTTGGTGGGCACTAAAATATTGTGGCAGGCGCCCATATTGCAAAATACATTTAAGAATTAATTTCTCATTGGCAAACACTTGCTATAGATCTAACTGTGTTACTTTCAGGATCAGTATGGAAACTATGTCATCCAGCATGTGTTGGAGCACGGTCGTCCTGAAGACAAGAGTAAAATTGTTACTGAAATCAGAGGAAAGGTTCTCACTCTGAGTCAGCATAAGTTTGCCAGGTATGGTTAGTCTGTTTAAATTTGAAAATTGAATTATTTTTCCCTGTCTTAAGCTTTTCAAGTTAGCGTGCCAAATGTGACATGACATGCACTGTTATGTGTGTTGACATCTGCTTCGGCCGATGAACTTAGTCATCTTCTCCTTTTTTCTGGAGCAGATTGAGTGTACAGGAAAGGTGGAATCCCCTCCCTCTCTGTTGTAATAACAGGAGTCTTCTGTTGGTGATGGGGTTTTATATCCTTAAAACTACACTATTTTGATGTCATGAAAATATCCAGATCTGAAAAGAAAACATTTAATATATTATGGTTGAGAAAATGTTTAGATGGATTGTAGTGCTTCCTTGAGATTTAAAAATTAACACCCTTTCCCTTGTTGAATCTGACTCCTTTAGAAGTACACTTAGAGCACATTACAGGTAATTAACCTACCTGTGTCTTCTTAGTAAACTGTACCTTAGGGTCAAGAACTTTGGGGAGAGGGACATGGTAGTGGCAGATTGGAGGGCGACAGGAGTCTCGGTCACATAAGAGGGATCATGTGCAGAAAGGCAAAGGAGTGTTATCTTCTGTTGTCGATTCCACCAAGTATCGTATATACTTGAGTGTAAGTTGAGATTTTCAGCCCTTCTTTTTAGGTTGAAAAGGCCCCCCTCGGCTTATACTCAAGTCAGATTTATTTATCATTTTAGTCTGTTGTTGTTGTTGTTGTTATATTTATTATCTTACTCAATTTATTATTATTATCCATTATTTTGTTCTATTTTTTATTACATTTATTTTACTTTTTTAATATTATTGGAAGAACGCGTAAGCACTTTTACACTGAAGAAGGTTAGAATAATGGTTTAATAAGAGTTGGACAGTCTTGCCTTAAATTACAATTTTATGTAAATATTCAAAAACATTTAATCTACTGATGCATCAGTGTATTTTTATTGGTATGTATTTTTATTTTGTACTTTCCCACTCATCTTATACTCGAGTCAATATGTTTTCCCAGGTTTTTTTTTGTGGTAAAATTAGGTGTCTCAGCTTATATTTGGGTCAGCTTATACTCGAGTATATACGGAGCATTTTCAGTTTAATTCTTATGTGGCGTCCTCAGATGGAGAAAAAAAAAGTCATAATGCCACGGTTAGAGCCTCTTTTTTGAGTGTCTGTTGAAATCAAAATCCAGTGACTGCAGCTATCATGATTTGGAAAATTCTGTGTTTAAACACTTGGATCTGCCATTATCATATATTTTTAGATACTTTGTTGAGAAAAGTCCCATATCCATTCTTACATTGTTTTCAGTTGTGGGAGCTACTTCAGCCCCATTCCAAACAAGTATAACTAGCTAATTTAGAGATCTAGGTGATGTTCTTCCCAACATCAAGATTGTATTTCCTGGAAACTGCGTCAACATTAGAATGGAAAGCAGATAAAGGAATGGACTCTTCATACATTTCTCAGAGCTTTGGTTATATTCTTAGTCATGAAGAAAGGAACCTTTAGAGTAGTTCCTGCATCCCAACTGCTATTGTAAAAATAAACCTGTAGGTAGGTATTGAGAGTAGCATGGTAGAATAAATTTTTGTTGGCACATCATTTCAGCAGTGCTGACTTGTTTAGTTCCAAGCATACTTTAAATTGTGTTTTTGTAAACACACATTAACAGATTTAAAAAATACTAACATATCTTTTTTCCAGCAATGTCGTTGAAAAATGTGTAACGCACGCGTCTCGTGCTGAAAGAGCTTTGCTTATTGATGAGGTGTGTTGCCAGAATGATGGTCCTCACAGTGCCTTATACACCATGATGAAGGACCAGTATGCAAATTATGTTGTTCAGAAGATGATTGACATGGCTGAACCTGCTCAACGCAAGATTATAATGCACAAGGTAATTGTCCACAGTATCTGCTGTAGTATTTTAAAGAAATTCCCCTTAATCTGTATTATATTAGAAGTCCCCATTTTTCACCCTTTGGAGTCCCTTAATGGCTCTTAATTCTAGTGTCCGATTGCCTTCAACCACAGAATGCAGACCACTTGACTTCCAGCTGTGAATAATTTGCAGGCACAGTTGGATGTGTTCTAGCTTGTATGCTGTAGTTGATGCAGGTCCAGCAGATGTAATTTTATCTACTGCTTGTCCTGTGGAGTTGAAAGATTTTTTTTTCAACTTTCCTCTTTTTTTTACTGGGAAGTTGAAAGATGTGGACAATACTATATGGACCTTGCACCTCTGCCCTTCCTGGCTTTATTGGCACATGTCTTGAATACAGCCCCTTTTGGATTGCTTCAATGCACACTACTGTTCAGAAACTTCAGCCAGTGCAAATGTTTTGGCTACCCCCCTGCCCAGAGCTGGTTGCATGGAATATACAATCCTCTTGTTACAACAACTTCACTAGCCCCCAACCCATTTCCAAGAAGAATTCAAATACTGTTTATGGATTTTTTATTTTTCGTGTCAAGAGTGACTTGAGAAACTGCAAGTCGCTTCTGGTGTGAGAGACTTGGCCATCTGCAAGGACATTGCCTAGGGAATGCTCGGATGTTTGATGTTTTACCATCCTTGTGGGAGGCCATCCTCATGCCCCCGCATGAGGAGCTGGAGCTGTCAGAGTGAGCTCAACCCGCTCTCCTCAGATTTGAACTGCTGACCTGTCAGTCAGCAGTCCTGCCGACATAAAGGTTTAACCCATTGTGCCACTGGGGGCACTGGGTTTATGGATGATACTGCCTTATACAGCTTGAGGCCAGCCTGTATCTCACTGTATGTGCTTGCCTGAGGTTTAAATGGGAGGATTGTCTCTCAGTTTCATCACTCTTCTCTTTGTCTGTTTGGTGATGGAGATGTTCTGATAACCTAACCTTTCTTACTGCAGATCCGGCCTCATATTACAACCCTGCGGAAATACACCTATGGCAAACATATCCTTGCCAAACTGGAAAAGTATTACCTGAAGAATAGTGCTGATCTGGGGCCAGTTGGAGGACCACCAAATGGAATGCTTTAAAGACACATTCAAGCAGCAATCTAGAAGATGAGTTTTATTGTGAATTATCAAAACACACAACTTAACTTAAAATGTTGTGATTTTTTTTAAAAAAAACCTATTTATTGACGTCATCCATTTGTAAAAAAAATATTCATGTGTATATTTCGGGGGAATGAATTTACAACATATGGCCATTTCTTATCAGAGACCTATCAGGTTGCATGGCTCACAAAGCACAGAATGCCTGTAAATGATGTAACTATCAGAATTGTGCTCACATTTTGTAAATTTTTACTTGTAAAGTCACTGAATAAAAATAGTTTTTAAAGGGAAAAGTACAGTATTCTTTTAATATACTGGCTTACAATCTGGTAGGTCTCCCCATCTCCATAGTGCAACATGTTTATATAATTGTATATAGAATTAGTTTTCATTCTCCCCTCCCCCCTTTGTGTGGAATCTTTTTGATAACATTTGAAAATAGAGCAGTTGCATACTTATTATTTAACATGTTACAGAAAGTTAAGTTCTGTATTTTGATGGTTCACAATTTTATAATCCAAATAGCATTCAGGGCACTGCAAATACCAGTTAAGGAATGATCAAATGTAAACACTGAGGAACAATTTCTACCTTTCACGTCAGAAACAGTTTTTTACAACATAGTACTCTTTTCTCTAGAGTGTATAAAAGCTATGTATATATCCTTAAATATTTAATTGATAGAAGAAGGTAGGAGAAGAAAATCAAGGTGGTACTTCAGTCCAGCAACATACTGTCCAGGAAAAGAGTAAACCTACCTTAAATGACTAGACAGATAGCTGGCATAAGATATGTGTTTTTTGCTTTGCATATACAAATATAAGACAAGTTGAACGTGTTGAGCATATATGCTTTGTGTTCTCACAGTAGATGAAACTGTAGGCATTTAATGGGAAAGGGCAAGGCCTACTTAAACTTGATAGCTCAACATCTAAAGCATGATTAAATATTCAAATAGCTTTTTGCTTCCTTATAAATATAGGCATTGTATAAGTGTAGTTAATAGATGTAAGTTTACCATTTGTAAACAGATTTCTCGTTTTCAATGTTTTACAAGCCTTGCTAATGGAGTAGTGATGCTTACTTTGGTTGTACAGATGTACATTTGTAAACCTTCATGCTGTAAATGTAATTTGTTTTACCCCTTTTGGGAAGAAAATTTGCATTTTAGTGTATATTCATACCCCTGTCCCTTTTTGCCCTGACATAGTGTTGTATAATGTAAATTTATTTCAGCAAATCAAGACTGATTTTTTAAAAATTCTATCTTTATATGGTTTCCGAAATACAAACCAGCTTTCTTTTATGTATTACAAGAAAATTTTTTGTTTATAACATAGCTATTCTGTTAATATGGACATTGGGAAACTTAACCAGTTTAATCATTAATGGGAATAGAGACAAATTAATAGACTGAAATCTGATTACACAAACCAGTGCTTCTTCCATCTTAAATGTGGCACGATTTGTTTTTGTACAGAAGAGTACTGTATTTTTGAACAGCTTGTTTCATCCTAAAGCAAATATGTATGATACTGTCAATTTTTCTCTGAACATGACACTGTAACAGTAACATAAAAAGTGTACATTTACAAGCGGCCTTATGTACATTTCCCAGTTTCCTTTTTAAGGCAGAATTGTGACCATATGTGTATAATTAAAATCCTTTTTAATCCTTTGCCTATGAAAATATTTTGGAAAGAAGCTTACTTTGTACATTCAGTTTCTGAAAGATAAAAATGCTTTGTATTTTGTTCAAGTCAGTATTTTGTGCAGACACTCATTTTGATGGAATAACATGGGCACTTAAGTCGATTTTGGTAGGAACGTGACAATTGATCTCCTGAACTTGTCAAAGGCTTTCACAACCAGAATCACTGGAGTAGTATTGTATGGTTTCCGGGCTGAATGATCTGATCCTATGAAGATGCTAGCCACTAATGCAGTGGTTCTCAACCTGGGGGGTCCCCAGGCATTTTGACCTACAACTCCCAGAAATCCCAGACAGCTTACAAGCTGTTAGGATTTCTGGGAGTTGAAGGCCAAACCATTTGGGGTACTCACAGGTTGAGAACCACTGCACTAATGCAAACGAAACATCAGGAGAAAATGCTGCTAAAACATGGCCATACAGCTTGGAAACCACACAACACTCCAGATCTCTTCGGGGGGTGGGGGGTGGGTGGGAGGAGAGTACTTAGGAGAGCAACACATTTATGTGATACAGTTACTCTTCTTGTAAAATAAAAGTTTGCCTATAGCAAAAACACAGTTATAATGTTGATCATTTAACAGAATAGCAGAGTCATACATGAAAATATTAAATGTTAATTGTCACAACTGACATTTATAATATCATTTTATCTTGTATAAATTATTCAGTAGCTGTATAAAAAGTTGAATAAATATCAAATTAATAATATTTGTGTGAGAACAGTTTTCCAGTAGGAATAGAAGCCTGATAACAATTTTAAAATTTCTAAACCAGAGAATATAGTTGTTCACAATTTCACTTGAAAGCTGGAGGAGAGGCATAAATCCTCTCTAGTGTATAATATGATGAAGTTTCCTACAATTTTCTAGATCAGCCTTGAAAGAATAATTTCATATTTTATGTTAATGTTGGGAGTCTGTTCTATAATCTAGTTTGCCTAAGTGAATACTTGTCTTCTAATATAGTATGCTCTTTTCTGTTATCTGACCAACACTTGTTTAGTTTTATGAAATATATTTGCACAATAGAAATACTAGGAAAACAGGAATCCTTTTTCTCACATCATATATGTGGAAGACATGCTATGTTTGGTCAAGAACAACTATGTTTTCCCCCTCTTCCTTGAGTCTTTTCTCTGATGTGAATTTGGGCATGGGACATTTTGCCTAGTCTGTTTAGGTCTGTTCTGCCTCTAGGCCGCTCTTAGTTCATATTGAATAATGTAATGTTCACTTGTAATATGCTGTAAAAAAATGAAAATGTGTGAATAACTTTATTGCCATATGTTTGGTCTTATCATTGATTCCTACCAGAACATTTTGTTTTTCTATTGACTACAGTTACTTCTCATGGAAATATTAGGTACATTTAACAGAAATGTTATTAACTCTGAAGTTTCTCAGTTGCTGGAGCAACCACTTACAATGTTTTGTCCTTGTGACTCTCAATCCAACATACTTGAAAGGGGCAAATCTTTGTAGACATTGTGGTGTAAAATTTGAAGTCTACCTGTTTTGTAGGGGCTTCTTCAGTCTATGATCCTTTTAAAAAAACTTAATTTGTAAACGATAAAGCATAGTTTCATTACAAAGTATGTACACATGCATATATAGCATGCCTTTTTTACACACACATTTTTTTAATATGCAACTCATGTTCATTGGACAATTACTACTATATAAAAATGTTCCTATAAAGAATAGCCACAGAATATCAGCCTGTCCCAGATTTATCCCAGCATTCATTCATTATTACTATACAGTCAGCCCATCATTTTCCCTAGGGTTAGGGGCACAGGGGTTCCCTGTGAAAAACCACAAATTGAAAAATGTATATTAACCTGGGAAAACAGCTCTAGGAATCTCTATATTCTCCTCAACTTCCCATGGAGTTCCCACAGGAAGACATTGAGATCCCTAGAGAGAACATTGAATCAAATGTGCGAATGATCAAAATCACAAAAAATTAAACATGCAGATGTGGAGAACCAACTATTTTTCTCACACTACAGGAATTAATATATGAAATTCTCTAAATTTCTATAAATTAGATGAAAATCCCTTATCTGTGGGCCAACATTCTTGATGAATATTCAGGGGGCAAGGGGGGAAGAATCATTACCTCTCAATACATGTTCATTTTCACACTAGGGTTTCTATGTCTCCAGCAACTCCAGAAAATATTCATAAAGCTTCTTGAATTTGACTTGAGCCACTTCATACTTTATATAGCCCAAAATGAGTGAGAAGAAGGTTCTCGTGAAAGGCAGTCCTTGAATCAGGATTGTTTAGAGTAGATGCAGTGGACTCTAGGGATAGGAGAAGTCAGGAAAACCCAATTGTATCGACAGCAATGAATCTTTGAGCCTCCATTGTACAGCTTCAAAACTCCACTTCTTTACAGAAAACCCTCACCACAGCAATATCTCTTCATGCTTATTCAGAAAGAAAAATGAAAACACAGTCCAAAAACCCATCCACTGCTAATTCTGTCAACAAGGATGAGGATTGCTAAGAGCTTAAGTTTGAATAGCAAGTTCTGCATGTCCAGAATATTCCTATTTGGACATAGAATAATTTACAAGATGATCACAGAGTCCTAAAGCACATTTTTGGAGGACTATATTCAAACAGCCAATATTTCAAAAGTGACTCTATAGGATACAATAATATAGACGAAATGTATTTAGAATTGATGTTTGATGTGGATTGACTATTACACCAGGAGTCACATATGGAGCTTTTGTGTCCCATGTGACCACTGTCCTGCTCATCTCAGATTGAAACATTCCCCGAAATAACAGCTCCACACTTTGACATTGGCCCGTTGCTTTGACAAGATGGGTTGAGAAAACGTGATTTTCACCATTTGAAGTCATTGAGAAGCGGCGAGATTGTGTCAGTATTTGTAGCACACCTTTCATTGAAAAATGAAACGTGGGAAAATGCAGTTACATTACTGAGCAACACTGATAAAATCAGATTTTTTTATGAATTCTGATGAAGACTCACAAACTGCAATTGATCTTTTGTTTCATTCAGCCACCTGGATTACATCATTTTACTGAAGTGGTGGAACCCTTTTTAGCACACTTCAGGAAGATGTGTAATGGTGTGCAAATTGACACTATGCTTCATATGACCTTTATTCATTCCATTCTGTTGCCTTCGGGCTTCTGAAAATTTAATTGACTGCCTTTATCCTTTTGTGCTAGCACTCCCTCTTTTAACACATCCATGCAACCAACTCCCTTCTTTCAAATAACCTCAACATTTTCCATTTCCAGAATACTGTTTTTGTAGCCCTACATAGAAAGCTGAGACAGTGAGTGGTCAGCGTTCCCTGATCAGCCCACTAATCTTCCTGAACCCAGATTACATCACTGAATGATGGGCAGCCACCTACACACTTCCTTGTGTGGCCATCTAAGTCAGAAAGCTTTTCAATTTGCATTTGGCTTCTGGGCTTTCCGCCCTTCCTCAGCGGGAATGTTGAGTCATAGGTTGCACTTTCACAGCCTACTTGCACACACCTCTTATTTTTCATTCATCTCTTTCTCTCCCTCCCTCTAGTTAGGACATATTCCAATCTGTCTTCTTCCATTTCATTGCATCCCTTTAAGAAGAAAATCAATTCTGCATATAATAAATGAGAAAATCAAGCATACAACAACAAAAATCTTGTGGCACTATGAAGACTAATAAAAATACTGTAAGTCTTTGGGAGCACAAAGTAGACCAATGAAGTTGTTCATGATACAATCTAATTCATATGAATGTAACACGGGTATAACTATATCTGGGTGGTAATGGAAATGAAGACATTGTAAGAATGTGCACTTAGAACTCTTAGATTTGCTACACTGGCATTCCCTTGTTATTGTTGCCATTTTTCTTTCAATGCCTTAACTATTTCTAAGTGCTTAGTTGAAGTTTGAAGTTATGAAAGGTGGGAAGTGGGTAAAACTCATTTGGGAATGCAGAATTCTTAAGGGGGAGCATTTGCCTCCCTACCTACACCCCTAACTCAGTGAAGAGTAATTGAACTCTGGCTTCCTTGTCCAATTTTAACTCATTTGGTGTGATGGAAATTGTAGTCTCAGACCATCTGAAGGCTACATGTTCCCTTCTCATAAGTCAGTGGTTCTCAACCTGTGCGCCCCCAGATGTTTTGACCTTCAACTCTCAGAAATGCTAATAGCTGGTAAACTGGCTGGGATTTCTGGGAGTTTCGGCCAAAACACCTGGGGACCCACAGATTGAGAACCTCTGTCTTAAGTGAAGAGTTCAAAAGAATAATGGACTTCTCTGGGCCTCAACCCTTTCTCTATCTACACCTCTTTGATTCCGGAGACCAAAAGGAAGTAATTAAAATACTGAGAGTTTGAGGAGAAAGCATTGTGACAAATTAGTAAATTTACTCTGTTGCCTTGAAAGGTCCAGAAACACTGTTCTCCAAGGTTGGTGAGATCTATAATATATGGTGGATTACACTTGAAGGAATATTAGTGGTGTTAATCATTTATGCTAGAGACCAACAATGAAAAGTTTCACAGTAGTGTTACTGCAGGCTTTTCCCTCTAGCCATTCTGGTTTTTCCTCTCCCAGTTCCAGTATCCATAATTAACCAATAAGGGCATCTTCCTCCTTAATCAATGAAGCATGAATATTGATGTATTGAGATATCTTTACATAGACATCCTGGAAGATGTAATGACACAGAGACTGTTAATTGGAAATTTATAGTTACAAAAGACTACCACAACGTCTGTTGGAAACACTTGAAAACTGTGTCAATACACTTTGACAAAAATCAGGCTCCATCAATAAACTTCAGTGGACACTCAAGAGTGCAAGTCCAGTCAGTCTTTCTTGCCCCGTTGTGCTTCTTATGTATGTTTACAAATGTTTAAGACCAGAAAATGATCTCTCTCTCTCTCTCTCTCTCTCTCTCTACACACACACACACACTTTTAATTGGCAATCTAAAAATCGAGATCAATGACTCATACCTATTACCAAATTTTTAGAAACTACATAAAATACCTTTAATTTGGCACCTAATTATTCAAAAATGATTTGATAATTTAGGAGAAATTAAAGCATGTGTATCTAACCCTGTGGCTGAGAGAGTGTGACCGCTTAACTTCTGGGCCATTCAGGGGGCTAGTCTATGAGCCTGAGCAAGGAGGACCTGGCACCTTCTCTCAAACACTAGAAAATGGCACCCCTGTGGCAGCGAAGCAACCAGTCTCTTCCAGGAAGGGCTCAACATGTGGCCTATCCTGAGGTGAAAATACAAGGTTTGGGTATGTTTCTGCCAACTGTAGTTTCTCTGTTTTCTAAAAAAGGGGAAAGTTTTATATTTTCAGTCATCTTTTAATATAGAACATGTTTTTGTACATTTTCCTGAACAACCGAATTAAACACTGGGATGTATTGGCAGCGTCTTGATGCTACCCATTTTAAGGACATGCTGTCCCCCACATCCCCTAGAAATGAGGTGGATTTGCATTGAAAGCATTCCCTTCCAAGTGTGTGGCAGGAAATTTAAGATATACTTTCCCATAAAATAAACAGAGCCTGTATGGTACTTTAAAAAGAGAATCTAAAAAAGGGATCTAGTGTCTCCAAACCTGGGACAGTCTTCTTGTTCAGTACCACTTAGTCCCGAGGTAAAACAGCTTATTTTAACATCTATAATATACTATAGTGTACGTGCTAAATGGTATGTGGACATACTTTCACTGTAATTTTAAAGAATGATTGGAAGGTAGCCTCTGTCCCACCCAAAGGAGTCAGCCAAATGCACAGCCTATGTCTACACAAACAAAATGCAGTTTAGTCCATGCAATTCCCATTCCAAGGGAGAATCAAAATTATAAGATGTGATGTAGAGTCTTCTGTTTTACAGAAGTCAAAAGCACAAGGTAATAACTAAATACAGAGTGAACTCCTCGGCCTATGAGCTAAATATGACCTTGTGTCTTGGATGAATGAGGAGGGGAAAATCATGCACTCCCCCATATGTTGTTACACCACAACTCCCAGCGTTCTTCTCCTTTAGTTCTACTAGCTAGAGCTGCTGGAAGCTGCTGTCTCAAAACAATCTGAAAATCTTCATGTTTCCTACCGCTAGTACAGGAAAATTAGGAACGATTGTCCATATACTGAGTTAGTTTGCTAGCTCATTTCACATTTTCTGCTCAGTTTGCTTCCCAGGCTTGGGTCTTTAAATAAAATCTACTGTTCCTCCCTGCTGTGGAAGATAAATCAGTATTTCTGTGCTATTTTCATCCAATTATTTGCACATCCCTAAGTATTTCAGGAAATTAAGTTGAAAAGGCAACTAAAAGAATTACAAATTACCAACCGATTCCCTCCTCTTTTGGTTGAATTGTGTCTATTACCAGGATGTTTTTTTTATCTCAACAACAGCTCTTTTGTGAAAGGCCACTGCAAATGCCACTACTGTCTCTATTTTATTTCCTTCAAACTTCCCTCCATCCCACCAACCCTCCCAGCCTCCCAGCAGGCTAGAGGGCTGAAAATATGCTGAATAATTTCCGACTCACTTCCTGAGTCGTAACAAAAAATGGCAGAAAAGGCTTTGGAAGGGCAAAGAAATTTCTGGTTTTTAAAAATGCTTCAAAATTGCTTTAAAAGGGTAATTTTAACGAAATTATTATGAGCAATGAGTTATCTGACGCGGCTCTATCCATGCCTGTTAGGGAGCTCTAAACTGCACCCCTCTAAACTGCACCCTTCTGAATCATCTCCAGCAGAGAACAGTGGTAGAGAGTGATGAGTGTTGCAGTTCAACAACAACTTCTCTTGTTTAGTTGTGCAATGGCAAGCAATGTGAATCAATATATTACTACCGTTCCTGTGCAATCATTTCTTCAAGAAGATATCTGGTAATCCAGAATGGATGGTTGACGTTTCATCAATGGGAGCAATGGCAGGACATTTGACATTCGAAGATCATCCTGCTGTTAGAGTGCGGAATGAAGGAAGAAGGTGTAATTTCAGTTACAAGGGAAATATCAGTTTGAGCTGATGGAGGGATTTCTGTCTTGGATTCCCTGTAACTGGGTCAGAATTCAATTGGTTTTCTACACAAGCTGTCCAGAAGTGGCAAAGAAGGCAGAGAAAATCTGACAGCACCAAGCAGCCTTTTTCTCTAGTGTGTTATAGCTGCTGTAGACATGGCCTTTGGGAATGACATAATTACTCCAGGGCAATTGCCAGTCTCCAATAACCTCTCTTCCAAATAGTACAAAACCAGAAAATTGAAAATTTCATTGCATAGAGTCTTCACTTTTTATGTAAGTTTACTTATATGGCTTTTGATCTTATCATTCAGGCAAGAGCAAAGTTTGGCCCTCCGTGTGTTTTGGACTTCAACTCCCACTATTCCTAACAGCCTACTGGCTGTTAGGAATTGTGGGAGTTGAAGTCCAGAACACATGGAGGGCCAAGGTTTTCCCATGCCTGTTATAAATACACCTTAAATCCCACCTAGGGGAAGAACCTGGGTATCAACACACCTATACGACACAACTGCACAAAAATGGTGTCTGCTCATAATATTTCTGTATTATACCAGAATGCCTTTTGCTTCATTGCAACAACCCCAAATCACCTACCCCACTCCCACCTCCTTTCGTATCATCTTTGAGACAACAACTGACTCACTGACCAATTCTTTTAAGGAAGATATTACAGTTCTGACTGATCTTTGCACTCATAAATCCAAGGTAGACTTGGTGACACGTCTAGGTCCTTCTGGGCATAGAGGCCTTCCTGTACAAAAATAGGGGTGCCTTTTGCATACTGGACAACTGGTGAATCACTGCATTGGATTGAAATTTCCAGAACTGCCTATTGCATCAGGATTATTCAGGACTACCTGCAGCTACTTGTGAGAACTTGGGATTTTGTGCTGACTCACGTCTGGCACGTTCATCATTTGACGTGTCATCACTCAGTGACTCACAGGTTGGACGTATGAACAGCCTCCCCTGAAACATTCAACCTGCCAGGTGAAAAGGAAGCTTCATCTGGGATGTTGCCTCTTCAGTGTTGAACATACAAGTCACTACTTGATGAGTTTAATCATTGCTGTCTTCATATACAAGTTAGGTAATCTATGACTTACTTGGATCATGATTACAGATGAGTCAATGTGTCTCAGATCTCAGGTACTTTCTCTTCCAAAAAGGTTGTACAAAAAAAAAGTGAATGAAATCGACTAAATACTTTGACAAATGCCAGAATGGGCAAAGCACATTTAAGTTTCATGCTCTGTTTGATTCTTAAAGAAAGAAATAACAATTTAGTTCCTGCTGATCTGCTCATCCTCAGCATGTTTTCTCTGTAATAATACCTTACTGTTTATTTTAGTAGAACTAACTTTCAGGGAGTATGCCAAGGAGTGCATTCATATTGTATTTTCCAGCATATAAATTCCATTGTAATTTCCATGAAAAATAAATGGTACGTGGAAAAGAAGATTCTTATTCAGGAGGCTGCCTGCCCCAGATTCTCTTCCCTCCTGGGCTTTTTCAATGTCAGAAAAAGTGGGGCTATATATATAAATGAATTGTCGCAAAATGTCTTCTTAGGAGTAAGTCCTATTGAGTTTGGTGGGACCTTACTCCCAGGAAATCGTAATGGGGATTGGTTCCCGTGTGCTTTTTTTTTTTTTAAATTATTAATAAAGGAGGTAATTCATATCCTTGCTTTAGACATACATCTCATAAGGAACATGAAGAAATTCACTATGAAATTCCACATGGAGGCAGAATTTTTTTTCTTGTTTACATAACTTGTTAATAGTAACGCATAATTGTAGTGTATCTGGATTTCAGTAAGGCCTTTGACAAGGCCCCCCATGACCTTCTGGCAAACAAACTAGTCAAATGTGGGCTAGGCAAAGCTACGGTTAGCTGGATCTGTAATTGGAAAAGCAAACAAACACAGAGGGTGCTCACCAATGCGTCCTCTTCATCCTGGAAAGAAGTGAAAAGTGGAGTGCCATAAGCAGGACTTCATCCTGGGCCCAGTCCTGTTCAACCTCTTTATTAATGACTTAGATGAAGGGTTAGAAGGCATGATCATCAAGTTTGGAGATGACATCAAATTGGGAAGGATAGCCAATACTCCAGAGGACAGGAGCAGGATTCAAAACGATCTTGACAGATTAGAGAGATGGGCCAAAACTAACAAAATGAAGTTCAACGAGGACCAATGCAAGATACTCCACTTAGGCAGAAAAAATGAAAGGCAAAGATACAGAATGGGGGACACCTGGCTTAAGAGCAGTACATGTGAAAGAGATCTTGGAGTCCTCGTGGACAACCAGTTAAACATGAGCCAACAATATCATGCAGCAGCAAAAAAAAAAAAAAAAAAAAAAAAGCCAATGGGATTGGGCCTGTATAAATAGGAGTCTAATGTCTAGATCCAGGGAAGTCACGCTACCCCTCTGTTCAGCCTTGGTCAGACCACACCTGGAATCACATTGTGTCCAATTCTGGGTACCATAATTGAAGGGAGATGTTGACAAGCTGGAATGTGTCCAGAGGAGGGTGACTAAAATGATCAAGGGTCTGGAGAATAAGCCCTATGAGGAGTGGCTTAAAGAGCTGGGCATGTTTAGCATGAAGAAGAGAAGACAGAGAGGAGACATGATGAGGGTCATGAATACATATGTGAGGAGAAGTCATAGGGAGGAGGGAGCAAGCTTGTTTTCTACTACACTGGAGACTAGGATGTGGAACAATGGCTTAAAACTAAAAGAAAGGAGATTCCATCTGAACATTAGGAAGAACTTCCTGACTGCGAGAGAACTTCAGCAGTGGAACTCTCTGCCCCAGAGTGTGGTGGAGGCTCTTTCTTTGGAGGCTTTTAAACAGAGGCTGGATGACCATCTGTTGGGGGTGCTTTGAATGCAATTTTCCTGCTTTTGGCAGAGGGTTGGACTGGATGGCCCATGAGGTCTCTTCCAGCTCTATGATTCTATGATTCAAAGAACAGGCAAAGGATTGTATGGTAAATGGGTCATACAAATAAAACTGGAACAATAGGAGAAGGTCTGTACAAAGAGTACCTTTTGAAAGAGATTTTTTATAAAATGATTTATAGGTTGTATCTGTCACCAGTGAGGATTCCTAAAATATCTAAAGTAGATCCAGTAATGGTTGGAAATGTGAAGAAAATATGTCCACAAACATGTGGACAATTTCAACAGAAAGGAAGAAACCATGAAAATGAACAAAATTTGGCTACCAGTTTTAAAAAATTCTAAAATTAAAACAACAGAGAGAAAAACAGGCAGGGACATCTAATCACCTTTCATTAAGAGTTTGCTCCAGGCACAGTCAGCCCATTGTATGCTAATCAAGGTGGTCATTGAAAAGATTCACACCTAGCCCATCTTACAAAAGCCTTTTGTCTCACCCTGGTCTTTCCACAGATATATAAACCCTCTTTTTTCCCAGCTCCAGACCTCACCCTCTGAGGATGCCTGCCATAGATGCAGGCGAAACGTCAGGAGAAATGCCTCTAGAACATGGCCATATAGCCCGAAAAAACCCACAAGAACCAAAATATTGGGACGTTTATCATATGTGAAAAAGCCCAGAAATATTGGATTCAGATGTACATTATGCTAGAAGATACTGTAAAGGTTAAAATTACAAGGAAACCTAAACTATATTTGTTGGGTTGTTGTAGGTTTTTTGAGCTGGATGGCCATGTTCTAGAATGCTTCTGGAACATGGCCATATAGCCTGAAAAACCTACAACAACCCAGTGATTCTGGCCATGAAAGCCTTCGGCAATATATATGTTGGGGTTGCTAAATGACCAATTAGAAAATAAACATGGGTTACATATTACAAGATTAGAAGATTATACATGATTACAGCATCAAGAATCATCTGTGCCCAGAGATGGAAAGAACCAGTTATACTGACGTGATGAAAATATGCGAATTAGCCATGGTGAACAAATTGACAATGTATATTAAGGAGAAATTACTATTTGACTATTTCCAAGAAAGACTGGGCATATTTATTACTTTTTACAGCAAAGATGGGGCAATTTTCAACCCTGGATTTTCTGATATAGAAGAGTGTTATTAAAAGTAGGAAGGTAGAAATAAAATGATACTTAAAGGGACCAACAAATAAGAAGTCTCATTGGAAATAATATGGTTCACTATTATCCACAGTTCCATGTATCCACACAAAGTCCAGGAACATATCCCCTAGGGTTAAGGAGGTCATATATAAGGAAATTAATTAATCACTAGCAGGAGACAAGAATCTACTGCCTTCATAGGGACATATAGATCAAAAATAAAATGGCTGCTCTCATCCATGTCAACCAGGTCTGAGTAGTTCATATTTCTCTCTGCAATCGGGATATCTGTGACAATAGCATACATAGATTTTCCAGATTTCTGAATCTGGCCTTCCTACTTGAGTTTTAAAATTGAGAAGGAAGAATCTCAGGGTGTGGACAATGTCCCAAAAGTGAGTCTGTTTAATATTGGTAAAGGTTTTCCCCTGACATTAAGTCCAGTCATGTCCGACTCTGAGGGTTGGTGCTCATCTCCATTTCTAAGCTGAAGAGCCGGCGTTGTCCGTAGACACCTCCAATGTCATGTGGCTGGCAAGACTGCATGGAGCACTGTTACCTTCCTGCCGGAGTGGTACCTATTGATCTACTCACATTTGCATGCTTTCAAACAGTTAAGTTAGCAGAAGCTGGGGCTAACAGTGGGAGCTCACCCTGCTCCCCGGATTCGAACCTGCAACCTTTCAATCAGCAAGTTCAGCAGCTCCGTGCTTTAACCCACTGCACCACCTGGGGCTCCATCTGTTTAATATATATTTTCCTAAATTGTTCGTGCTTTTAAAAAAAAATGACATAACCTTCCAACTCTGGTCAATGAGTGAACTATCAGTTTTAATGGTATTATCAGGACATGTCTCCTGTGAGATCACAGAAGGTCATCTCTTAGGATGGACCTTTACTGTAGAGTTTGACACAACTTGAACTGCCAGAACTCAGTGCTATGGAATCATGGAACTTGTAGTTTGACAAGATCTTTAGCCTTCTCTGCTGAAGAGTTCTGGTGCCTCATCAAACTACAAATCCCAGGAATCCATAGCATTGAGGTATGGTAGATGAAGTTGTGTTGAACTGCATTAAATCTACAGTGTAGATGCACCCTTACATTCAAGTTTTTAGTACGGAAATCTCAGGGCTGGTGATCTTTCTGATCTCGCAACCCTATATAAAGACACAGGCTTGACTTGTGAAAGTATCAGGAGGGGTGAAATAATCTAATGATGTTGTGTGAGAGAATCTAATTTCACTCTGCTATTACACATCATCCCCATCCTCCTAACTCCTCTTGGATTTTGTGGTTCTTTATCCCCATTGCAATTATTTAGGAGGCGATGGGAAATTGAGACATTGCTTTGTCTCCTAAGTAATTGCAAAAGAGATAAAAAAAACCCCACAAAATAACATTTTTTCATCTCCAGTGTGGTTGTGCATTATATGACGATCATTACACTTATCATTCCAGTAGAGAATAGAGATAACATTTCCATGTTTCTTCCCTTCAAGGGTAGGGAAATTATTGTTTTCACAGAAACATGTATAACATTTAATCGTGCTTATTAACCATATCTCATATTCTTTAACACCATAGTATTCTCTCTGGAGATGTTCTTTCTTAATATAGCTGAAAGCTGTTATCATATATTGCTTTTACTAACATATTTCTTACTGTTTATGTGAAAATTGTACTGAGTCTTTCCTGATATCTTGGGAGTAGGGTGTGTGGAGGGATAGAGATGTTCTTGCCATCATGAAGTTCTCCAACTTGGGGCCCATTATAACAACTATGTGAACAATGGGAATTGTAGTTGAACACATTAGCAAGCTGCTGAGTTGAGTAAACTGGTTGCATTATCACCCAGATAACCTGGTTTTGCTTAGGTTCTGGGCTTAAAAACATGTGAGATGGGATCGGTGAGATTTGCCCATGTAAGCCTCACCGAGTCCTTCGGGAGATGGTAGCGGGGTACAAATAAAGGTTTATTATTATTATTATTATTATTATTATTATTATTATTATTATTATTGAATCATTTCAGTGGCGTGGAGGAATAAGCGTCTCCTATGCACCACTTTTTTTTTTTCAAAATCCTTCTGCATGGGCCTGGAACAGTATTTTTTTTAAAATCATTAATGTAATACTAAGGAATAGTAGAATTGTAAAATATCATCTTTGCTTTTGCTGCATCTTCCCTTTCATACTACTAGGCTTTCGAAATTGTGCTGTTGCCACTTAAACCTTTTTGTTCCTTTTTTAACCAACTATAGGAAGTTAGAAGAGTACCTTGGGTCTCCTCTAGAGTAATGGGATTGAGAAGGAAAGTAAAGCAGCCCATAGAATTGGTGTCTTAAGAACGATGCCTTGTCTTCTCTAAGTGAATGGTTGATGTGTGAAGAGATGATCCTGTGTAAGTAAATTCTCTGTCTTCTTTAATAATAATAATTATAATAATAATAATAATAATAATAAGCAGATGGACTACAAGCAGAGGCAAAACACCATTGCTCAGATGCTTCATTGGAACTTGTGCCACAAATACCATCTGCCTCCAACAAAGAACTGGTGGGATCAGAAGCTGGAAAAAGTTACAGAGAATGAACACGCCAAACTCCTCTGGGACTTCCGAATTTAGACAGACAGAGTATTGGAGCACAATTCTCCTGACCTCACAATTGTCTTAAAAAACAAAGTATGGATCGTCAATGTTGCAATCCCAGGTGACAGCAGGATTGCAGAGAAACAACTGGAAAAGCTGACATGATATGAGGATTTAAAGATTGAACTGTAAGGACTCTGGCACAAGCCAGTCAAGGTGGTCCCAGTGGTAATTGGCACACTGGGTGCAGTGCCTAAAGACCTTTGCCTGCACTTAAACACAATCGGTCCTGACAAAATTACCATCTGCCAGCTGCAGAAGACCACCTTACTGGGATCTGCACACATTATTCACTGATACATCACACAGTCCTAGACACTCGGGAAGTGTCCGATGTGTGAGCCAATACAACAGCCAGCATAGTGATCTTGTCTGCTGTGGACTCACCTTGTTGTGTTTCAAATAATAATAATAATAATAATAATAATAATAATAATAATAATAATTAATTAATTTATATCCCACCACCATCTCCCCAAGGGGACTCGAGGCAGCTTACATGAGGCCAAGCCCAGCAATACAACAATGCAAATAAACACATAAGAATACAACAATACAATATAAGAAACTAAAAGTACAAGAAACAATATAAATAAACACCTCAGACAATATAAAATGGTTTCAATTCACATGCAGTGGATATTGTGGCCACTGTCCCAACTTGAAAACACTTCCTGGGGTGTTTATGTGGGTGCAGCGCAATGAAAATGGTTAAATTTAATCCACTTCCAAACTGGATTATATTGTCTGTGTAGAACCATCTTTAAACTCATTTCCTCCACAAAATATACCGTGTTTACATTGCGTTTTTGTCTCCAAAAATGTGTTTTAATTACTATTAAGGCATGAATTTGTATTTCTGGTGAGATACAAACCTATGCAAGGAAAACATACAGCAAATCTGTCATATAAATCATTTCGTCAGGCAGTCCTACCAACCTCCACAGTCAGTTCTCAAGAACAGACCAGATTTGAAAGGGAAGCATGTGCAAGCCCTAAGGGAATAGGCAAGGGGGGAAAAGCAGGAGCAAAGCCTGTGTTGATATACGTCTGTGTGTGGGGTGGAAGGTAAGGGGGAATAAATGTGAAATGACTGCCTTAATAAATTGAGGGCTGACATCAGACACTGTAGATCAGACTCTTCATCTTTCTAGCCTAGTATATTCTCCTCTTGTTAGTGGCTCTCCAGGGTCGAAGGCAAAGAAATTCCAGGATGAAATATCAGAACTCTTAGAAAGAGAGAGCTAATGAATTATTCATGTCAATTTGTCCACTTATGTTTTCCACTACAAACCCACCAACCAAGATTTGCATTCAGGTAGCAGTTAGGTAGGGCATAGTGAGAGGTTTACAGGAATCCGTTGTAGTTAGGCTATATTAAGCTACACCGAAGCTGCAAGGAAACTGGAAAGAAATTGCCCGACTTTCTGTATTTCCGACCTCTGGCCCAGTTGCTATATTGGTTGTCGGTAAACACCTAGATCGTGAAGAATGGTTGTCATGATTTCTGACAGCATTTTCTTTTTGTCTAAAGTAAGACTATAGAGGCATCATTTTTTAACTTAGTGTTTATGCATGAACTACAAACCCACACAAGAACACAAAAAAGCCAACATGCATCAGACAAAAGTATTTCTGCAATTGCTTTTTATAGCAGTTTTAATGTCATGGGCAGTGGCAGTGAATTAATGTTGCTATTTAGCAGGATGAAAGAAACAGAAGGTGGGAAGTTTCCAATCAAATCCATACAAGAAATTGTCAAAATGCTCCAAGTATGGTCTCGGTCTGTCCTTACTTTAAGATCTTCTTCAGGGACAATTTTGAATCAAACTTCTGGCATTTCTTAATTGAAAATTCCTGAAACATTTACTTGATGAATTTCTTCTGTATGTTTAGCAAGATGAGCTGTCCTTACAACGTGGGTGAGGAATCTCTCTGGCCTTCCAGATGGCGTGAGGCTACCATCAGTCTCAGCTAGCAGGACCAATAATTGGAGATAATGGAAGTTGTATAATGTCTAAAGGGGAATGTTTGTTATCTGTGTCTTACATGCATTTTTCTGCATAGCATCTTGCTCATCTATGGCTCCTTTGAACCCCCTCACTCAGGCCCGTAGCCAGGATTTTGATTCGGGGGGGGGGGGGGTGCTGAGTTTGGTTCAGGGGGGCTGAGTTTGATTCGGGGGGGGGGGGAGCTGAGGATCTACCCTAGCAAACCTTTTGTATCGTTATCCCAATACTCCCATGCATATGGAATATATTGAGATGGTGATCAGATCATGATATGAATAAACATAACAGTTTAAATAATGTCCCAGTAAGGCCTTCTCACGGACCACTCTGAGAATTTGGGGGGGAGGGGGGCTGAAGACCCTCACACACACACACACCCCAAGCTACATGCCTGCTCTCAATGATTGGTCTCTTCCTTTCTCTGCTCAAAGCATACCAAGAAAAATATTAAAAAGGCAGCTCTTTTTAATAATCTTAAGAGAACTGAACTCATATCTTCAAAGAGCCACAAAACCCACTGGTTTTTGTGGGTTAGGAGGGGAAGAGAATTATGTAGCATGCCTTGAGCTCATTGCATGGAAGGTGGTATTGATATGTGAATGAAAAATGATAAAAGAAATACATGAAACATGGCCATATTTGTTTATAAACTTCTTCCAATTCTTCCTGTCAACTTCATGTATAAGTCAAGGACAAGTTCTGGAGCCAAAATTATGGGTTTTGATACAACTCATGGATAAATTGAGAGGAAAGAACCAATGCCAGCCCTAATTTCTACTCAGAGAAGGAGGCAGTCTACGTGTGTGTGTGTGAATTTATATTTACCATACTTGTTCCCCACCCTTCTCACCCCGAAGGGGACTCAGGGCAGCTTTATAAAAGCAACAATTTGATGCCGCATATACATATACATATTGATAAATAAACAAATGCATTAAAATCCAAACCAATTAAAACATAAACATCAAAACATCAATTAAAATCACACACACACACACACACATGGCTTAAGATACAGTACTCATATTGACCCATGGATAAAATTTCTAAACTTATATATGAGTATATAGTGTATCTATTCTTTATCTATGATACAGAAAAATATTGGCTTATGGTCTCAAAGTTTCCTGCATGTATGAAAATGATTTGTGAACAAATGTGAATGGTGTAAATGGCATAGCAAAGTTAAAATCACTGACCCCTTGTTGCAAGGATTTTTGAAAGTTGAAGAAATTGATTGGTTCCCTTGTGTCCATTTCATCAATGAGCTGATCCTTCATTGCTGAATCTTCCTATGTGTGCTTTGTTTTTACAAAGGGAAAGGAAACTATTTCAGATACATTTTGTGCTCATTGTGGAATCCTCAACCACAATACAAAAGTGCTTGTTGTTTTGTCACACTGGTGGGGAAAAAGCTCATGAGGTCTCCACCTCCCAGCCGCCTGTCTTACCAAGCATTAGGCTTGTGCATTTCAGCTGAAGGGCGATCTTTCTTTGGTATCTGAATTTTGTTGGGTACCCAGATTCATTTTTGGGAGCCTCATGAAAATAGCTAATGGAAAAATATGTTTTCAGCTAGGCAGACAGATAATCCAGGAAGATCTAGCCCATTGGCGAGAATGGGGAACTTACAAGGCTACCCTTTCCATTCCTGGGATCCTTTCCTTTCTTCCTTTCAGGAGTAGTAGGCACTTTTAATTCACAGGAATAACAGTGATTTAACTAATGTTTATAACTTTTATTGTTAACAATGCTATTTGTGTTGTAGCATGCCTTGTCTGTTTTTGATATTGCTTGATATGCTATTATTTGTCTAATTTACTCCATGTATGTTACTGTATTTATTTATGTTGTGAGCCACCCTGAATCCCTTGGGGAGATGGGGTGGGGTCCAAATAAAGTTGTTTATTATTATTATTATTATTATTATTATTATTATTATTCAAGGGGACCTAGATTTGAGGAATGAGTTAAGGAAACCGCCTTCCTGAAACCCTTTTCTTTCTTCCTTTCAAGGGAATCTGAGTTTGAGCAATGGGGTTCAGGAAGCACCCTTTCTGGGCTTGTTTTTTTCCTTCCTTCCGAGGGAGCCTGGGTTTGAAGCATGTGCTGCATGACCTCGAATAGAAGGGAAGAAGCCGTGCCAGGCAGCCACATGGGCTGTTTTGGCTGAAAAAAACTTGGCGGCTGAGCCCTTACCATTATGGCCAGCCGAACAAGCCAGTTCGGCTGAAGGGAACTGACCCAACCAACTCTGTTCACAAGTCTACCAAGCATGAACAATTTAGCAAGGTTTCATCATATTTCTATACCAGAACAGTTAATAAAGCCACAATTTAGTACACTATATAGTGACAGAATGCCCAGCTATAGGACTATGTTGGCACACAGACAATATGTGATAGCACAGAACTCTTGACATATATACAGAATATGAGTCATGTAGTAGTACAAAGAATCTCTCTCTATATAACAAGATAGGAAGAAAGAAACAGACTTGTCTCAAATTACACTGATGGCCCATTTAATTCAGTGATTCTCTGGACTTTTATATGACCTTAACCGTGTTTGGAGATGGTTACATTCACTCTCTTTTGTAGTCAGGTAATATTTAAGCAGGAGTGGGAAACTGCTGGCCTTTCAGATGACGTTGGACTATAAGTGCCAGTAGCTTTGGCCAGGATAGCTACTGTGGAAGGATGCTGGGAGTTATAGCCCAACATCATCTGAAAGGCCAAATAATTCTCACCTTTGGTTCTGCTATCACACTATGAACATGGAGATGGAGGAAGTAGTAATATAAAGAACCACCACTAGGTGGCAAGATATGAGGGCGGTAAAAGTTGAAGGCAGGTATTTGAGAATTCATAACATAGATGAAAGAGTAAAAGTACACAATAAACACATGCACAGAAATCACAAATGCACAAAGCAACAAGTTTTGAAAATGTAGCAGGAGTAACACTGTTGGATTCAGATTTATGAACTTCAGTTCCAAAGCCTCTAGAATGAATACAAAAGCCAAGCACTCCATGCAGGCAAAAACATAAGGCTACACAGCAGATTGACAGCTGTTTGCTGTTCACAGCACTGAACTTGGGCCCCTTTCACACTGTCCTTTTATCCCAGGATCTGATCCCAGGTTATCTGTTTATCCCAGGTTATCTGGCAAAGAAGACTCATATAATCCAGTCTGAATAAGATAATCTGGGATCAGATCGTGGGATATAGGGTAAAAAGGGCCTTGGTTTGCAGCCACAGAAATATACCAGAACCTTTGCAGACCTCTGCTACATACTCAACATCAGACCCTATGAGATGAACTGCAGAAAAATATATATAGGATGTTCAAGAATAGGGATGTCCTTTTGCTGCGAAGGATTTCTCACTACCCCAAAAGATGTGGCATCAAAGTTGCACCTCTTGGTTTTCTACCTCTTCCATCTTCAATAGGGCAGATGTACAGATTCAAAACTAAACAAAATCCAGACAAGGAGAAAGACAATTGTAGATAGAATAAGATCTTGGAAAAGCTCTATTTCAGACTATATATCTAGAATCCTTTCTAGCCAAACTGGCCACTGGTAAGGGGAATTCTAGGTACTGTAGTCCACAAATATAACATTTGCAGACTCTGGGGTGGGGGGTATAATTGTTACCCTGATCACTCCATTCATGTGCAGGGGTGGCTGAACCCATTACGCAAAGTAAGCATTTGCAGTATAGTTGATTTTGCCCAGGTGTGCTCTTGAGGCACTCTTGGGGGAAAATGGACCTTGACATATGCGAGTTGTAGTTACTGGGATGTATAGTTCACCTACAATCAAAGAGCATTCTGAACTCCACCAACGACAGATTTGAACCAAATATGGCACACAGAACTCCCACGATGAACAGAAAATATTTATCAGAGATTGGTTGGGGGGGGGGGGGGGAGGCGGGCGCCAAAATACTGTTTGCTTACCATTGAAAATTACCTAGGGCCGCCTCTGTTCATGTGAAATATCCATCCCAGTTGCAAACGAGTTGTCCCCCTTGTAAATATGTATCACATCACTCCACTAGTTACAGAGGTCATATAACCCATTTTCTGTTTGGAGTAGTGGAAGAACAAATGACTCTTCATATATTGACTGATGTTTACATCTATGGAGGGTCATGTAATGGATCTCCCATGGACAAGGGATCTTCCTGTCCCATCATTTGGTGCTTTCCCAAATTTTGTATGATATATCCACCATATACAATGGCTGAAGTTCCTCTTGTAAAGTTTAGTTATCTGCAGTAAGACCTTTAACTTTTGTCCCCACCCTTTTACCTTAGTCCCCATTCACCAGTGGAATGTTGGCCTTCACTGATCTTCACGGAAATTGAATTTGGCCCTTGGACTGAAAGAGGTTCCCCAGCCATCATGACCTAGACCCGTACCGTTAGAGCAGATGACTCATTAGGAGCCGGACATTCGGCAGACTCTCCGGATGCCAGTGATTAATGTGCATTCTTTCAACAGAGATGCATGAAGTCAGAGTGACGTTAAAGAAAAAAAAACCCTAGTGGGTTTTAATTTGATAAGGCCAAGAAAGTTAAGGCAAATGCTGTTTTGCAACAGACTGCTGAGATAACCTTGTGCCACAACTGATGGAGCTAGTCAAACACAAATTCATCAGTGCGCACACCCCCACAGCCCTCCTGCTGGGATTTGCATAATGGGGGTGAAGGGGATTGACTTCTCCTCTGTTTATGAGCTTTCTAGAAATTTCTGACTAACCTTTGTTGGAAACAGGATCCTGCACTTGGTGGCCTATCTGATCCAGCAGAACCCATAGTATATTTGCAAGACATGAGAGAAAGGGAAATGGAGTAGAGATAGAGTCTGTGAGTTGTAAGCATGGCTATTAAGGTTCATTTGCATTTTAAAAAATTGCCCATGTACGTGCACATAAGGTAAAGATAAAGGTTTTCCCCTGATATTAAGTCCAGTCGTGTCCGAATCTGGGGGTTAGTGCTCATCTCCATTTCTAAGCCGAAGAGCAGGCGTTGTCCTTAGACACCTCCAAGGTCATGTGGCTAGCATGACTGATGGAGCGCTGTTACCTTCCCGCTGGAACAGTACCTATTTATTTATTTATTTGCTGTATTTGTATACCGCCCTTCTCAGCCCTCAGGCAACTCAAGGCGGTTTACAGATCTACTCTACTCACATGTTCTTGAACTGCTAGGTTGGCAGAAGCTGGGGCTGACAGTGGAAGCTCACGCTGCTCCCCGGATTAAAACCTGTGACCTTTCGGTCAACAAGCTCAGCAGTTTAATCTACTGCACCACCAGGGGCTCCCATACACATATTCAAAAATAATTACTATTAGATAGATAGATAGATAGATAGATAGATAGATACACACACACACTCAAAAATAATTACTATTATACATACACGCATGTGTGTAGTGTGTGTGTGTATGTGTGTGTGTGTGTGTGTATATATATATATATATATATACACACACACACACACACACAAACAAACACACACACACACACACACACACTGTTGTCCTTCTGCATCTGCTGGAGTTTAGTATCCAGGGCCCCCCATGGATAGTAAAATCAGTTCAAGTTCAAGCCTGATTATCCATAATGGTGTAGCAATATGGCATCCTTTAAACAAAAAGGGGGAACAACTCAAGTTAACATGAGGATCTCTGAAATGGCTGGAGGGTACAGCAGGGTAGACTACACATTAGTGTACGGTTCCACACACATCACAATCAGTATTTGCTTTTCCCTCCTCTGGATAGTTTTGTTTAGTTGAATACCTGGGTGCAGAATCTGTGGATATGGAAGGCCAATTGTACAGTGAGTAGGTTTGTGACTATTGTGCTGTCGAAATACACATCAAGGCTCCTGTTTGCCCTGCCATCTTACGATTCTTTAATTATTAATAGGAATGCTCACATTTATTTCCTGGCTTTCCTCCAATGAGCTCAAGGCAGTATAAATGACTCTCTTCCACACTTTATATTCACCTTATCACGAGAAGGTAGGTCAAGCAGGTAGAGACAGACAAAGACACAAAGAGAGAGACTCAGGGTCCTTCCACACAGCCTAGAATATCAAGGCAGATAATCCACAATATCTGCTTTGAACTGGATTATCTGAGTCCACACTGCCATATAATCCAGTTCAATGTGGATTTTTTACAACTGTGTGGAAGGGTCCTCAGGGTGGATCTAATTCATAGAATTATTGCAGTATGAAACCATGGCTCAGTGATATGGAATTATGAAGGTTGTAGCCTTCTCTTTCACAGGATGTTGGTGCCTCACCAAACTACAAATCACAAGACTCTATGCCATTCAGCCATGGCAGTTAAAGAGATGTCAAACAGTAACAGTAAAGAGGTGTCAAACAGTATTAATTAATGGGTGATATGGCTATGTTGGGATTGGAAGCCGGATCTCCCAAATCATAATCCAGCTCCCTTTCATGCTGGCTTCCAAATTCTTCTTCCATAGCTCCCTCAGATTAATTTCAATCTCATTTTATCTTTCATTTGTGGATATTTCAAATACCAACACTCATGCCACTGAACTGCCATCTGGAAAGGAGCACACTTGCCATGCATGTACACTCTCAAAATAAAAATAGTCAGCATTCCATATCCACATCTTGAATTTTTAATTTTTTTTCCAAAAAAGCAAACCTTGATTTGTCATTTTATACAAGGAATAGCATTTCACTATGCTACTATAGACTTGAGTATTCATGGATTTTGATATCACGGGGAGTCCTGGAACCAAAGCCCAGTGGATACAGAGAACCCATCCTACTTGTATATTTAAAAACGAAAGGGTCCTTTATAGTTGGGTACAGAATGTAAGTGGAAGCTCTCATTTTTTTAGTAAGTCAGAAAGAGAAGTCTGGATTTGTTAAAATAAAAAATTGATAACACAGGGGCTCATGTTTACTTTTTTATTATTTATGGATTTTCACATTTTGTGCCCTTGGAATGGAGTGAGATGCATGAATCAAAATAAATGTTTCAGGCTCTGATGGGGGTGGCAGAGAAACATTTCAGGTCCTTGTGGGTCCCTAGATTTTGGAAAAAATGGGTGGGTGGGTGGCAAAGGGTAGATTTTGGAAAAGATGTAGGATCTATGTTCCCTTTTGACTGCATTGGAGAGGAAATCCATTAACCAACAAGAGTGAGAAGCAGAGTATGAAGGAGGGAAGGGGGCAGATCTAGAATGAGCAACCATGATTCGAATAGTGTTTCAGCGCTAGTGTGGTGCAGTGATGTAAATGTTGGGCAAATAAATAAGTAATAAATTAACTGAATGCAACTTACAATATTTATAAATTCAATTAAATGGATAATAATATTAAAACAGAATCTTTAAAAAGCAAGAAGCACTTGCCCATTCAAAGCCCTCTTCTCCCTAAAACTCAGATGATTGCCAGAAACCTGCCTGATTAAAAAGATATTTGCCGCAAGGCCAACTCAGGAGCTATAGTGCCATATAATGCAGTTTGAAATGCAGTTAAACTGTGTTGTATGAGTCTACACTGACCAATGAATCTACCCAGCAATTGGAAAGAAGATTTGGATACTACGACATTGATTTAACCCCAGACTTGGATTTGATTTTAACTGGTGTGACTAATCTATTGTTTTAATGTTTGTTTTAATGTTTTAATGTATTTGTTGACTATTTATATGATGATAGCATTGTATGGTGTTTATGTGAGACTGCCCTGAGTCCCCCCTTGGGGGGAAAAAGGTGGGGTAAAGTGTATGAAATTAATAATAATAACAACAACAACAACCACAACAACAGACTGTGTCTACCCAATAAGGAACCAATGATCGCTCAGAATTTAAGCACATTGTTCATAGATGGAGCAATTTCATATTTTCATTTCAAATGTATGATAATTATGGTTTAAAAAAAGCATCAACAGGGAATTTTCAAAAGCATCAACAAGGAATGAAAAGAAAATACAGATGGAGTTTAACTTATCTGAAATGCTTGCAACTGGTGGGTGTTTTTGGATTTCAGATTTATTTTTTGTTTTGTTTTTGGAATACCTGTATTTGCATAAACATAGTGAAGGAAGGATGGGGGAAGGGGGTTGATCACACATCCAGCATGCACTGAAATTTTCTTTAAGGAGTCCTTGCTTTGCCACCATCAAAAATTTGACAGAGGAAAAAGAAGATGGCAAAAGGGGAAGGATTCCATTCCTGTGATTCAGTTGACACAAGGCTCCTGGAAAAAAGCAGTTGTCCCAAGAGGTTTTAGGAAAGGATGACCTTTGAGATCATAACCTTTTGGAAAATCAGACCTTCCATAGCCTTTTGGAAGTGTGACCTTTTGGGGATTAATTGGCATTCATTACCATTTGGAAAATCATAACCCTTTTGTAAAGTATGCTCTTCCTGAGAAGCGCTAAAAACTCATTTGAGCGAATCTTCTCTTTAGTAGTACATCCACTAGTATTCATACAAGGCAAATTAGGTGTCTCAGTTGTTAGACTGATATACCTGGTAACTGTTATGAACAGAGATATGCCACTGCACCGAATATATAGCAGATCTTCAGAAGTATTATTTTAGTTGCCAAAAACATCTGCTCTCCGATAAAGTATATTTGGTTTCATGCTCTCAAGAGACAAAAATAAGTAGTTTTCATTAAAAAAAATAAGATAGTTGGTTTACTTACAAATTTCATGTATTCAGCATACAAGTATACAGCTTATCAGTTGAAAGTTTAAACAGTAAGTTCTCTAAGGCATTCTGTTGCAGTCTCTTCTCAGTCTTATGTCTAATGCATACTCTCTTAATGCAAACTGAACACAGCCTAAACAAAACTAACTATACAATACTAAACACAACACAACACTGACGTCTAGAATGGAGTCTCAGTCTGAATAGTCCCAGTTCTGATCACATGGTCTGCAGTCCCTCCCACAACCTCAAACAACATAGAGTTAAGGTAAAACTGCCTACCAATACACACATATACAATAGAGTAAGCAATCTGAATTGTATACATAACAAATAACTAGTATAGGAGGGTTGTAGAAGGCAGCTTGTGGAAGGAACGCTAGCAGTTGCAATTCAACAATATCTAAAGCGCTAGGGCAACACAATCTGGTTAACTGAAGAATTGTGCATACACATGCTCCCTTAAATGTAGCAAATCTTTCCCCTTTTAAATGTATAGTTTTGACTTTGAAATCTACATTCTAAAGAATGAAGTCTGTCCAAAGGTGCATCTCGTTGGCACCTTTTGACAGATCAATGAGACTTTGCCTGGTGTCAGCTATGAAGTTTTAACTAGTCAAATTAGGTAAATGAAGATGAATGGCGTGATCAGACATGTTCATTTAAGAGCCAAAGCAGCAGCTTGCCGCACCAGACCAAGGGGCCATCTGGTCCTGCTTCCCACCAACAGCCGGTTCAGCTCCTCTAAGGAAAATGGACAAGTATGGCATTAAACCTGACAGTCTCTACATTTTTTTATATGTCAAGTTAATGTTTTGATCACGTTATTCTAAAGTTGCTTTGTCCAGGTTGACTCTCCCTTATCTGAAAATGTTCCAAAAATTGATTTTTGTTGCTACCAGCCATTTGCTTCCACCTTTGGGGAAAGGGGGCTAGTTACACATCCAGTGCCCACTGAGCAAGAAACCCTAGCATGAGAAAGCAAAAAAGTGGAAAGGGGGAGGATTCCACTTAACACAAGGCTCCTTGAAAAAGCAGACATTTCAGAGCTCCCGTCTTTGCCTTCTGTCCAGCCAATAGTGACACATAGTAGGGCCCTGGAAATTGTGAAAATGACTGTACGGCAAACCCTTTTTGCGCCCACCTGTATCCAGAGAGAACAAAAAAGACTTGCGGAGGAAAAACTCCTTCCTCTCCAAGCTGTATGGCCATATTCCAGCAGTGTTCTCTCCTGATGTTTTGCCCACACCTATGGCAGGCATCCTCACAGGTTGTGAGGTCTGTTGGAAACTAGGCAAGAGGGGTTTATATAGCTGTGTGTTGTCCAGGGAGGGAGAAAGAACTCTTGTCTGCTTAAGGTAGGTGTGAATGTTGCAATTGGCCAGCTTGATTAGCAGTGAATAGACTTGCAGTTTAAAAGCCTGGCCGCTTCTTGCCTGGGAGAATCCTTTGTTAGGAGGTTAGCTGGCCTTGATTGTTTCATGTCTGGAATTCCCCTGGAACAACATGAGTGTTGTTCTTTCTTTACTGTCCCAATTTTTAATTTTTATTTAGTTTGTATCACCTATTTCCCTCACAACATAAATCAAATGCTTAAAACACACCTATTTCTTTGATGTTTTGTGTGTTGAATCTGCACTCTGTACAGGGGTGGCTCAACTCATCACACAAAGTAAGCATTTGCAGTATAGTTGATTTTGCCCAGGGGCGCTCTTGAGGCCTTGACATATGTGAGTTGTAGTTACTGGGATGTATAGTTCACCTACAATCAAAGAGCATTCTGAACTCCACCAATGATGAAACTGAACCAAATATGGCACACAGAACTCCCACAATGAACAGAAAATATATATCAGTGATTGGGGGCGGGGGGGGGGGGGCAAAATACTGTTTGCTTACCATTGAAAATTACCTAGGGCTGCCTCTGACTCTGTACTTAGCATCTACACTTTAGAATTAATGCAGTTTGACACCACCTTAACCACCATAGCTCAATACTAGGGAATCATGGGAGTTTTACTTTTACAAGGTCTTCTCTGCCAACCAAACAATAAATTCCACAATTCCATTGCACTGAGCCAACACAGTTCAAGTGGGACCAAACTGCATTAATTCTACAGTACAGATGCACCCTTGACATCCACCAATGAGAGCAATACAAGGCTCCTAATTTCCCTCCAGTTTTAGGTTCTTCCTGGTTTTTGTGCCTTTAAGAGTTACCTGAAGACATAGGAAGCTCGCTTGGCAGGAGATAACATGGTAACCTTGATAAGAACTAACAAGAGACAGACCGTGTTACTGAGTTTTGATCTCCTTCCGGATTTAGCAGCCAACTAAAGCTTTGAAATCCAAGCTGGTGCCCACGCAGCTCTTTCCCCAGATCCAAAGGCAAAGCACATGCGCCACCAATCTGAGCTGGCTCCAGCCCATAAATCAAAGGATAGTGAATAAATATATTTGTTTACCTCGTTATAGTGTATTATAATTGTATTATATTAAATAGCCAATGCGGTACTGAACTATGACTTTGGAGAGGAAGGGTGCTTCTACATTGTAGAATGAATGCAGTTTAACTGCCTTGGCTCTGTACTCTGGACCTCTGGGAGTTGTAGCGTGGCACTTCTTGGGCAGGGGAGACCCAAGGCCTTGCAAAACTACAACAGCTCTGAGACATGCCTGCTCAAAGGATGCCAAACTGCTTTCCTTCTAAAGTGGAGGTGCTTTCAGTCTCCAGGCGATGGAGTGGTGGGAGTTATAGTTTGGCAAGGCTTTTAACTTTCCCTGCCTAAGAAGGCTGGTGCCTCATGAAACTACAAACCCCGCAAGTCCATAGCATTGAGCCAAGGCAGTTCAAAGCTTCATTAATTCCATAGATGCAACTGGAGTTGTATGAACATGAATGCATTTCCTCAGCCAGCGCTGCTCTTAAAGGTTTAAAGGTGTATGCATCTCTCCCACCTTTCTGAATGTGGATTATATGGCAGTTAGACTCAGAGCCCTTCCACACAGATGACTAAAATCCCACATTTTCTGATTTGAACTGGGATATATGGAATTGTGGATTCAGGGCCCTTTCACATAGCCGTATATCCCAGAATATCAAGGCAGAAAATCTCACAATATCTGCTTTGAACCAGGTTATCCGAGTCCACACTGCCATATATCCCAGTTCAAAGCAGATAATGTGGGATTTTCTGCCTTGATATTCTGGGTTATTATAGCTGTGTGGAAGGGCCCTCAGGCCCCTTCTATACTGCCATATAAAATCCAGATTTTTTTTTGTCGTGTCAGGAGTGACTCCTGGTGTGAGAGAATTGGCCGTTTGCAAGGACGTTGCCCAGGGGATGCCTGGATGATTTGATGTTTTTAATCATCCTTGTGGGAGGCTTCTCTCATGTCCCCGCATGAGGAGCTGGAGCTGATAGAGGGAGCTCATCCGCCTCTCCCCGGATTCGAATCCTGGTTATTTGCTTTGAACTGGATTATATGGCAGTGTAGAAGGGGACTGTGTTAATTATTCAAGTAGCTTTAGGATAGTGATGTGTTTCTATTTGTCTGTGTCTTCTGTCTTTGGCCCCTTCTCCACTGCCACATAATCCAGGTTGTTGCAGCAGAAAATCCACATTATTTGAATTGAACTTGGATGATCATAGACCCCTTCCACACAGCTGTATAAAATCCCACATTTTCTGCTCTGAACTGGGATATATGGCAGTGTGGACTCAGATAATCCAGTTCAAAGCAGATATTGTGGGATTTTCTGCCTTGATATTCTGGGTTATAGGGCTGTGTGGAAGGGCCCTGCATCTACACTACCAAATAACCCAGTTCAAAACAGATAATGTGGATTATATCCAGCTGTGTTGGGCCCCTTCCACACAGCTGAATAAAATCCCACATTGAACTGGATTATCTGGCAGCATGAACTCAGATAGTCCACTTCAAAGCAGATATTGTGGATTATCTGCCTTGCCTTGATGTTCTGAATTATATGGCTATATTCTTGAGACTAAACATGCCCAGCTCTTTAAGCCGCTCCTCATAGGGCTTGTTCTCCAGACCCTTGATCATTTTAGTCACCCTCCTTTGGACACATTCCAGCTTGTCAATATCTCTCTTGAACTGTGGTGCCCAGAATTGGACACAATATTCCAGGTGTGGTCTAACCAAGGCAGAATAGAGGGGGAGCATGACCAGGGCTCCTCAAACTAAGGCCTAAGGGACAAATATGGCCCTCCAAGATCATTTACCCGTCCCTCACTCAGGGTCAGCCTAAGTCTGAAATGGCTTGAAAGCACACAACAACAATTCTATCTCATCAGCCAAATGCAGGCCCACACTTCCCATTGTTATATTTGTTAAAATTGTCCTTCATTTTAATTATTGTATTGTCTTAAGTGTTGTTTTGCACTACAAATAAGATATGTGCAGTGTGCATAGGAATTCGTGCATGTTTTTTCAAATTATAATCCGGTCCTCCAACAGTTGAGGGGCTGTGACCTGGCCCTCTGTTTAAAAAGTTTGGGGACCCCTGCTCTAGACACTATGGTTCTATTGATGCAGGCCAAAATCCTATTGGAATGTAAGAGTTCTTTAAAAGTACTAACCCAGGGGTCCTCAAACTAAGGCCCGGGGGCCGGATACAGCCCTCCAAGGTAATTTACCTGGCCCTCAGTCAAGGTCAACCTAAGTCTGAAACTACTTGAAAGCACACAACAACAATCCTATCTCATCAGCCAAAAGCAGGTCTACACTTCCAATTGAAATACTAATAAGTTTATATTTGTTAAATTTGGTCTTCATTTTAATGAGGATGCTTGCCATAGATGCAGGCAAAACGTCAGGAGAAAATGCCTCTAGAACATGGCCATATAGTCCGGAAAAACCTACAACAAGCTATAATCCGGCCCTCCAATAGTTTGAGGGACTGTGACCTGGTCTTCTGTTTAACAAGTTTGAGGACCCCTGCCCTAACCCATCACCCTAACCCTCTCCCCTCCTTTCTATCCTTCCTCCAACTGCAACTCCGAAGTATATTCCCGCCCTCCTCAGTGCCGCTCTCCCCTTCCCTTATTCACAACCGCTTTTGCGGAATGTGCGTAAGGCTGGGAGCTTCCAGACCTAGGTATCACACTATCCCTCTTCTGAGGTCTGGAGGTGGAGGAAAGCAAGCCACCTCAGGCTGGAGGTGAGGCGGAGGAATTGGAAAGCTTGCAGGGGGAAAAAAGGGAGGAAAGGAGGCGGGCCCAGGAAGGGAAGGGCTTGGAAAGGAGGAGGACGGAGAGAGAGAGGGAGAAAGAGAGAGAGAGAGGGAGGAAAGGCTCTTTATGGGCTGGGAGGAGGAGGAGGAGGCGTGGTGGTCTTTCGGGGCGGGAACGGGAGCGAAGGAAAGGCTTTTTTCCCTTCTTCCTGAGGAGAGCCAGAGCGCGGCAGAGGAGGAGGAAGAAGAAGAAGAGAGCGGCTTCGTCTCAGGGAAGGAAAAGAGAAGGAAAGAAAGAAAAGAAGGAAGGAAGGAAGGAAGGAAAAAAGAGGCGCGAGCCAAGGAGATCGGGGCTTGGATTTCTTTTCTCCCCGGGCGACGAGGAAGATGGTCTTCTGGAGGGCGCGGATCCTGGGCGCGGTGGTGCTCTGCTTCCAGGCGGCGGCCGTCCTGGCGGTAAGTCCGTCCCTCCCTCCATCTCTTTACCTATCTCTCTCTCCCTCCCTCCCTTCACCCAGCCCAGGAGGGGGTGGCCATTCCCCTCGTGGAGGCTTCGAGGCAGCCCTCGCCTTGCCCTCCCGCCTGCTCTGGCTCAACTGGTTGCAGCTGAGCCTTCCCACATGGTCCTCCTGGGAGAGTTTCAACGCCCTCCCCAAAAGTGGCTTTCTTTCTTGCCTTCCTTCCATCCGCGCCTATTGTGTCCATCCAGGCGGTTGCTGCTGCTTCTGCTGCCCCCAAAGGCTTAATTCGAACCAGACCTGGGAGCCTCATAACTTGACTGGAATTTCCCCCCTTCCTCAGCCTCAAAGGGTTTTCCCAGCCCCCCTTTCCCCCTCCTCTCCTTGCCTTCTCTCTCTGGCCTCCTTTGCTACCTCCTTCCCCTTCCTTGGCTTCTACACTGTAATGTGAATGCAGTTTGACCCCATTTTGACTGCTCCCTCAAGGCTATGACTTCTTTGAGGGGCCCCTTCCACACAGCCCTATATCCCAGAATATCAGGCAGGGCGGAAGGGCCCTAAGACACAACTGTCTTCTGAATCTGCAACCCCTTCTACTGTCACCCAAACTATCAGATAATCCATATTATCTGCTATCAGCTGGATTGTATGAGTCTACACTGCCAAATATTCCAGTTCAAAGCATATAATCTGGATTTCATATGGCAGTGTAGAAGGGGCCAAAGGTCTACAGACAACAGAGGGGAAAGCACAGAGCGAAAGAAAAACAATCATGAAATCTTCAATGGGGTTGTCTAGTGAGGTCTTCAGCCTTCTTTGGCCAGAAAGTGTTGGTGCCTCACTCACTCAGGATTCCATAGCACTTAAACCACCTTGATTCTTCTGTGTAGATGTACCCCGAGGTTACTGGCCCAAAGCATAACCCCAGGAGTTGATGTACCTTGCCCCATTTGCCATGGCTGGCTCTATCCTGTTTTCTTTACCTGTGCAGTATCAATGGTACAACTTGAGGGCCTTCCACACAGTTATACAACCCAGAATATCAAAGCAGATAAACCACAATATCTGCTTTGAAATGGATTATCTAAGGCCCCTTCCACACAGCTGAATAAAATCTCACATCTACTTTGAACTATGGCATTGTGGATCCAGATAACCCAGTTCAAAGCAGATATTGTGGGATTTTCTGCCTTGATATTCTGGGTTATATGGCTGTGTGGAAGGGCTCTCAGTTCAAAGCCTATTGTGGGATTTTCTGCCTTGACATTCTGGGATAGAGGGCTATGTGGAAGGGTCCTGAGTCTACATTGCCATGTAATCCAGTCCAATGTGGATTTTATACAGCTGTGTGAAAGGGGCCTCAAGGTGTACATGTTCACACTAGGTCCTTCCACACAGCCCTATATCCCAAAATATTGAGGCAGAAAATCTCACATTATCTGAGTGTGGACTCAGATAACCCAGTTCAAAGCAGATATTGTGGGATTTTCTGCCTTGATATTCTGAGAGATAGGGTTGTGTGGAATGGCCCATTGATTCAAATACATGTGTAAAATGACTATCAAGTTATGTGTGTATGGTATATATGATTTTATATGTAGACTTGGGCCCCTTCTGCACAGCCATATAACCCAGGATATCAAGCCATATAACCCAGGATATGTGTCTATGTTGCCATATATTCTAGTTGAAAGCAGAAAATGTGGGATTTTATTCAGCTGTGTGGAAGGGGCCTCAGATAACACAGTTCAAAACAGATATTGTGGATTATCTGCCTTGATATTCTGAGTTATATAGCTGAGTGGGATCCCATCTCCAAAGTTTTTTTCATGATATATTTGCAAATTTCCCAAAATCTGACCAAGAAATCTAAACGCTTCTGGTAGTTCAGAGAAGAGGGACTCAACTGATTGCTTTTACACTTGGGTGTGTGAGTAAAACTCCATTCGTATCCAGACCCTTCTTTGTAGGACAGGGGAGAGTCAGCCTGAAAGATAGTAGCAAAGTAGGGAGTGCCATGTCACACCTTACAAAATCCTTGCGTGGGAAGCAGTGCTGTGTAGTAGTTAACATGCTATAGATGTCGCTAGTGATGCGTGCCAAAAATCTTACATGTGTGTAAATGCCAGCATGCAAAGGGCATGCTTTGTCACACCTTAGAGACTTAACTGAGACAATGCAGTTGGCAGCATAAGCTTTTGCAAAAGCCTACTTCCTCAGATGTAAATATGTGTGTAAGGAATCTGACTTTCCAGTGACTTCTGGATGTAGGTCACTGGTAGTTTGCTATTCACTCCACGGTGAGTGGTACAATGAACGTAGTACTATATCATTTGGTGGCAACGAGCTGTTGATTGAAAATTGCAGTGATTACTAGCACTTTGACATATGCCACTTCTTGACCCAAGGCAGATAAATGACAGGTGCATTTTCCTAGCTTCCTGAGTTGAACTAGCATGGGCTTTTCTTCTATACAGGTACACAAACTTTGACTTTGGAAAATGTGCTACACTCTGAGAAGTAGATAATGCCCTCTTCTCAAGCAAAAGAGAAGGATTGTTGAAGGCTTTTATGGCCGGAATCACTGGGTTGTTGTAGGTTTTTCGGGCTATATGGCCATGTTCTAAAAGCATTTTCTCCTGACGTTTTGCCTGCGCTTGTGGCAAGCATACCAACAACTCAAAAGAGAAGGAGCTTCCCAGGGTGTAAACAGCTACACAGATCCTTACAGCAGAGTATAAACTTGGAAATTTATGCCACTTTTTGGAGAATCCAGATAAATAAAAGTAAAGGGCAGGGTTTTCAATGTTTGAAAGAGCAGAGCTCCTCAACACCCAAGCTTAGAGGCAGAACAGGTCTTGCCTGTGTGTTAAGAAGTAGTATATTTTTCTGTTATTTCCTTTCCAAGGAATACATAATTGGTCAAACAGTTCAGGTACAAGCTGCTAAAAGCTTCCTGCCTTGATTATATATTGTAAAAAGCACACTGTCTTGGTCTTCTGACAATTAAACATAATGATTAACTTGGTTTCACCATATGTCATACAAAGAGGACAGAGGTGCTTGTTAGCTGCCTGCAGGTTTTTTCACTGGCACCTCACAATGGGACTCTTAGTTTCTTTCTTCCTCTGGCTGCCAGGCTTGTAACCTGAATCTGTCAGTATTTAAGCAGCCCGCTGGCACCCTCTTCATGAGACCTGTTGCTGAGTGCTTGGCATGGTAGGGACTCCTGTTGTATTCAGGCAAGCTTCTGTGAGATTCACTTCCAAAGGAGAGTGCTCAGAATCACACTGCTTATAAATTGGAAATGGAAGTCTGACTCTTCAATCTATGGGTCTCAATTGGCTCTCAATCTATGGGTCTCCATATGTTTTGGCCTTCAACTCCCAGAAATTCTAACAGCTGGTAAACTGGCTGGGATTTCTGGGAGTTGTAGGCCAAAACACCTGGGGACCCACAGGCTGAGAACCACTGCACTTGAGAATGAATTCACTTTAAATCTGGTTTCTGCTGCCTGCAGAAACCAGATTTTTGAATTCTGGAGTTTGTAGTTTAGTGAGGTTGTTAAAGGCTCCTCCCCAAACTAGAAACTCCAGAATTCTGCAGAAGGCAGAAACCGAATTTTAAGTGGATTCATTCTCTAGTGTGATGAGGTCATGAAGCTTTTGAATAGATTGTGTCAGTACTTTTTTGTGTTTCTTGTATGGGATATTTTCACCTCCACAATGAAATTGGAGATACGTTTTCGGATAATATTTTAATTTAAATCTGTGTTCTGAAGGGGCTGTAGTTGTAGCTCATATTATCTAGCTTGTAAATTGCTAGATTATTCCAACCTGTTGTTATGTGACTTCAAAGATTATTCCAACCTGTTGTTATGTGACTTCAAACTGTTTCCGGTTTAGGGAGACCCTAAAGTGAAACTATCTTGAAATGTTACCATTGTCTCCCCCCCCCCCCGCCCCCTTTGAGCACTGCAGCCAGCAGGTGTCACCAGAGAATCAACAATTCCCTGCTCATACCTTTCTGCCACTCCCAGAATCTCAAACTTTACAGATTTATTTATAGGAAAAAAATCACATTTTTGAGCTGAAGCATTTACCAATACAGCACAAAGCTCTCGATTTACAAAGGGCAGTGTGCTAGAAATGTGAACAACAATGTCACTTGTTCTTGGTAGAGATAAGTATAATATGCCTTTTGGGCAAACATTGTACTATAAATGGCACTGGAGTTGTATCCCACATTGAGTAGAAGTGAATTAATGGTTCATAAGTTTTGATCCCCAGAAATGTTGGACATCAACCTCGAGATGCCCAACAGTCCAGTCAGGAATTCTGAAAGGTCATGACTGGAAGACTGAATATTGAGAACCACTGGACTAAATGATCTAAAAGACTTTTCAGTTTGAAAGTCTGAATTTTGTGATGGCTGGCTCATGTGTGTTAAGTCATGTGAAATGTCTCACTTTGCAGAGATGTCAGGTGACTTGGAGCATTTCTCCAGTCTCTCATTTGAGAATTAATTGGCACATGGGACATACATCATTGCAGTTTCTATATATATGTGTATAGCTTGGGCATCCCTTATTAGGAGTAGAGAAATCGAAATACAGTACTTCCAAAATAGTTCACACGGGTGACTTTTCTTTCTTTCTTTGAGTGTCAGGAGTGACTTGAGGAACTGCAAGTCGATTCTGATGTGAGAGAATTGGCCGCCTGCAAGGACATCGGCCAGGAGATGTCTGGATGTTTGACCATCCTGTGGGAGGCTTCTCTCATGTCCCCACATGGGAAGCTAGAGCTGACAGATGGGAGCTCTTCCCACTCCCAGGATTTGAACGTCTGACCTTTTGGTCAGTAGTCCTGCCAGCACAAGGGTTTAACCCATTGAACCACCAGGGGCTCCACGTGGGTGCCTGCAATAGTGGTACTTTTGCTTTCTGATAATTTATATACACAAATTTTCATGCACAAAATCATACAGCTTATGTGTATAATGTGTATAGGAAACATAAATGAATGTTGTGTTTAGATTTGGGTTTCATCTCTAAAATTTTGCACATATACAGGTTTTCCAAAATCCAACCTGCCTCCCTTGTTATCCAAAATAGTTGTCCAAACATTTTGGACAAGGCATTTCAACCTGTTTAAACTGGCCCAGAAGGCCATTAAGTTCAACAGCATTTACTTAAGACTGTAAGCTCATAATTGTGCTGAACATAATTAAAAGATTATACAGATGTGCGTAGAACAAGTTCATTTCTGGTAACTGCATAGCATTTGCAGAATGGATAATTGAAAGCTTGCAGCAAGGTTCGACTTTTTTATATATACGTATGCAGAGTTTCAACTCTAGTTAGGCTGTAAGCATTTTCTCAGAAAGCAGTGAATACTTTTTTTAAAAAATGTGAACCCTCCTTGGATATAATGCTGCTGCTCATGAGGAGGGAAATCATGTTCTTTCCAAGGTACTCATGGAGGTGTATCGATCTGAGTTCTGCAGAAGTTGTAGAAATCTCTTGGCATTTTTGTAACTATTTGGCAACAAACTTTCTTGGGTTAACTTGTTGAGAGGGAGGTGGTTCTTCCTTGCATGTTGTTTATAGACAAACTGCTGCATCCATATCTGGTTTTTAGAAATACTCTAAATGTTGCAACATAAGATTGTGGGCTCTGAATGACCTTCCCTGGGGAAATAATTGTGGCTGGCAACTTTTTGGTGAATTGCAATGGTGCCATTGCAACTCACTACATTTGGTCATTGTGAGACTGAAATATTTTAGTCCAAGCAGTTGCATGCAGTGCAGTGTCATGTTTTACAGAAGCCTTGTTTTGCATCCAGCTGTAGGAAAACAGCAGGATACTTGTTGATTGTAGTTATGTCTCCCAATGTAGGACGATGACTATATTAGCATTTTGACATTCCTCCACTAAAATCACCCTAAATAATTCTTATACTTATTGGGAAGTGAGTTCTTGAGTGACACCATTTAAATTGGAGCAGTAGTTCCCAACCTGTGGTCCATGGACCACCAGTAGTCCGCAAAAAGGAAAATACTGCCCACAGCCTCACCATTACTACACCATTGCCTCAAAACTACATGGTGGCGAGAGCGACTGGTCTTGCAAAACCCTGTAATAGTGCCGAGGTAAGGGGGGGTGTCAGGAGGGGAGAGGCTGATTAATGAAAGATTACTACTACCACATCATCTCTACATTATTAAATATGATTTTATGTGGGTGAGCAGATAGTGACTACTGGATGGCGTATGTTCTGTATCAGAAACTAGAGCTGATGTGATCTCTCCAATGCAGTTTTCTGAATCAGCACCCCAAATAACCAAACTGAATCTAAAGTTGACCATAAACTGATTTGCAACCCATTTGGTACTAACATTGGAGAGTTGTGCCTGCTGAAAAAAAGGTTCCCTGGGCAAGTGGTCCCTGGTCAAAAATGTCTGGGAACCACTGAATTAGAGTCTGCAGATGCTATATTGCTGTGGGTTAGATTTCAGATGTGGGCAGTCTTCGCTTTGGTGATAGTACAAAGAAAAGGTAAATGCTTGTGAAACTTTTTCAACAGTCTGGTCCCATTTCAACATGGTTTTCCATTTTGTTGTAAAACAGGGTTTTAACAAACATTTGAGATAAGCAGTTCTACAAGTTGGGATAGTTTACTGCTGGCCTGAGATTTCTTATCTGACACTGTTTGATCCCAGAGAAAACAGATCTGTCAAGAGATTTGAGAGTTCCTTCATTACAAATGAAAGATGAAACCAACATCCAAAGCTCACTTGGTGTCATAAGCCCATTTTGCTAGATAGGGAAGCTATGGAGCTGAAGTCAAAAACACCTAGAGACCCAAAGGTCAGGAACCACAGAGAAGAACTGGAAAAGATTTCTAAAACTGATTTGACTCCTCCAAAATTGTAGTAAGTGTATTTGTTTTAATTCTGGAAGTGTCATGCTGGTTGGATTTGTATAGCCATTGGTGTGCATTGAAAGCCAACTATAAAATTCCAAAATGTAGTAAAAAAATCTGTATGACAATCTGTTCCCGAGATGTGAAAAATATCCTGCATGGCATCACTTTATCCTCTATAATGCCCTCAAATTTCAATTAGCTGAAGTCTTTCACACTCCCCAGATGACTATATACCCACCCAAAGAAAAATCAGTTAGCCAGGACCTAATTAACCATTGACAAAGTCAGGCTCCATCTGTAACCCTTGGGAAATTAAAGATGTAGTTATACTTTGTCTCTCATGAACATAAAATAAAACACAGTTGTGCTTCTTCTTAAACTACTGCCAGTGTTTAAATGTGTTTAAATCAAGGTATAACAACAACCAATAAGTCTTACAGTTTTACACACACTCAGCAAATTTGCAACCTTTGCTTTATTGCAAACCAAAAAGAGGCGCTTTTTATTGAGAAAAAGAGTTGTATCTCTTAAGTGCAAAGGAAAGAGTAGTATTCAACAGCATGAAGAGGAAATGGCTGATATTTCTGAGCACCAAACTTTCACTTCTTAACAAGTGGATGTGTTTTTTTCTTTTTTTAAAAAAAGAAGTTGCCAAGATGTTTTCAGCTCACCTCCTCAGTTTCCTTAGGCTAGAAAACTGGTTGTAAGAAAAAGATATGATCTCTTAAGTTCTCAGTGAAGCAGCTGCAGTAAACATCAGAACCCAAATCCTGCATATTTTCAGTGACTTCATTACTCCACAGAGTTTCCCTAAATTAAAGGGAGTCAGCTATTGGATTGGTGGTCCCACTCATACCCACAGATGTAATCTTTTGCAAAATGCTACAGTGCTGATTCATTTATGTGTAACATGAGAAAGAAGCAACAAGCAAGTATAAGTCTAGAGTTATGGACAAGCACATTTCATTTTGCTTTTCCAGTATGAAATTGGCAGTACCTCTTTACTGCACAAAATACTTGAAAGGTCAGGGCAATATAACATATGAGCTAGTGAGGAAGGGGACTTTTGAATGATTAAACACACAAAATGGGAAATTAAGTGGAAATTAGTGGGTTCAACAAAACTCAGCCATTTCCAATACCTACACCACATTGTTCTTAACCATTGACCAGTGCCCCTGGTGGCACAGTGGGTTAAACCCTTGTACTGTCAGGATTGAAGACCAATAGGTCAGAGGTTCGAATCCTGGGAGAGCGGGTTGAGCTCCCTCTATCAGCTTCAGCTCTCCATCCAGTGACATGAGAGAAGCTTCCTATAGGATGGTAAAATATCAAACATCGGAGTGTCCCGTGGGCAACGTCCTTGCAAATGGCCAATTCTCTCACACCAGAAGCAATTTATAGTTTCTCAAGTTGCTCATGACACGAAGAAAAAAACCCCCAAACATTATTGACCATGTTGGCCAGGATTTCTAGAGACCCTTTCAAACATGCCCTATATCCCAGGATTTGATCCCAGGTTTTATATGAGTCCTCACTGGCAGATAATCTGGGATAAACAGAAAACCAGGGATCAGATCCTGGGATAAAGGGCCTGTCTGGAAAGGTCCTAGGCCAAATCCAAAATGTCCAATAGGGCAAAGGTTCTGTAAACCAGGGAGGGATGGAGGCATAGTAACAGTGCTGTGCTATTTTTAGTTAGTTTATTAGTCTTTAGTGTAGACTAAACAACCTCAACTTTGACCTGTTGCACGTAGTAACAAATGTTAATGGCAGCACTTGTTAGTGGGCAAAGTTACATGTGGGAAGAAACTCCATTAGGCAGAGTTATTAATCAGCTTCCTGATGTCAAGAATTTTCTATTTTCTTGGAGGTTTACTCGAAGCTATTTAGAATTGGTAAATAGTTCTTGAAAAAAAAGAAATTGAGGCTTCTTATAGGAAAGTCATATACTCTTAAATATTTGCATATAATGACAGTGGAATAGAACCAATTCCCTTCAAGGGAATTTACTTGCATTGGGGATTTTAAAATAGGGTTTGGATTACTACCTCTTGGGGATTTGTTAATAATGGATCCTTGCACTGTCTATGGGTTAGACCTGATGACCTCGAGCGTATCTTCCAGCTCTTACAATTCTATAAAATATTCTTTAAAGTCACATGCATTGGTGAGCATAGCAAATGATATACCAGTTTCCAGCCATAACCATAATTCAGTGCCTTGCTCCAGGCTGCAAAACACCCACAGTTGGGAACATTAGGCGTTGGGAGAACTCAACCAATGTAGTTTAGCATAACATAAGCCTAAGGTGGTGTTGGATGATCTAAACCTCAACTAGCAGGCCATTCTTGTTCTTCTAAGGCTTGTTTAGACTTGATAGCTAAGCATATTTTGTGCTTATCTAGCTAACTTGATCCAGTAGCTTTCAGCACACTTGATAGGAAGTGATAAAATGAGAAGAGACGTGTACATAATGTATTTGCTACTGCATAAGGATATTGCTGCAATCCTGCACCTGTCATTTGGGATTTGTAAATGTGGAGACCTGTTCATGCATTTCTTACTATGTGCATCTTGGATTTGTGGTTCTACCCAAAAGTAGAATAATGCCCTCATATGGTGCAAATGATAATGCCCACATATAGTGCAAACACCTGCCTGCCTCTTGGGGATATGTTACTAATGGATCCTTGCACTGCCTGTATTGAGTCCATCAAGCCTGGCAATGGAAAAATTACTTGAAAAGAGAAAGTTCTCCCATATCAACTCAGTAACTGGATTCTGGAGGTAAATGAATGATAAGGAAGCTCTCAGGGTGACTTCTCAAATACATGCCTGATTTAAAACTGATATTAGCCAGTTCTTACAATTATCCTGTGAACAAAGTTGCAGAAGAGCAAACAAAGACAAAAATAATATACTGTGGGTAGCTTTGCATGAAGAAAAGAACTGAAGAGAATGATCCACAATCAAAGCCAAGTATAGGTTCTGTATGGAGAAGTAGTTTGAAATTATATCCTACCTCAAAAGCATGAGGACAGCCAAACTCTAATCTCAGGACCGAGAACATCAGAATGTAGAAAATGTCAACACATGATATAACATTGGGAGGTAGAAATAACTCCTGTTAAACATGATTTCACAGTGTCCTGTTGATTTCCTTTTATTTCCAGTGTCCTTTTATTTTTATGGTACATGATTTCTAAATGTAGGAAGCAATGGAGAACAGTCTCAAATAGAATTTTGAATACAAGGCGTGACGAACTAATTGTGATTGTGTGAGCATCTAGGCTTCTTATTTCTTGAACAAGTAATGATAGTGATGGTTCAACTGTTTGGCTGGGATTATATTTTCACAGCAAGAACTGTTAACCCACAAAGTAAACCAGAGCCACCTCCAGTTATTGAACCAAATTGGATTAAATCATGCATGAAAATGAAACCTTGGAGTGCTGGTGTGGTGTCGCCATTCTCTTCCCTCTTCAACTTTGATTGTTCACAGTGGGAACTGTTGATGATAGAACAATAGAGTAACTCTTCCTACAGAGGGAGGCAAACAAAGATATACGCTTGGTTGCTGTGCGTTTTCCAGGCTGTGTGGCCATGTTCCAGAAGCATTCTCTCCTGACGTTTCATCCACAACTGGATGAATCAACCTGAACACAGCATATTATTTGAGAACACAGAAATGCTGGACTACTTTAACAACCACCATGTCAGACTACACAGAGAAGATACTGAAAACCACAGGCATATGGACAATTTCAACAGAAAGGAGGAAATCATGAAAATGAACAAAATCTGGCTAAAATCTGGACAGCAAATAAAGTGCAACACAGGAATTCCAGACATGAAACAATCAGAGCCAATTACACCTCCCAACAAAGGATTCCTCCAGACAGGAAGCAGCCAAGCCTTGAAGCCGCAAGGCCATTAAATGCTAATCAAGGTGGCCAGTCACAACATTCACACTTATCTCCAACAGGCAAGAGTTCTTTCTCCCACTCTGGACATTCCATAGATATATTAACCTCACTTACCTAGTTTCCAACAGACCTCACAACCTCGGAGGATGCCTGCCATAGATATGCCTGCCATTTGCTCCTTCTATCAGGAAATGCAACATTTACATGATGCACCTGCAGAGACCATGTATCAGTGAAAGATTCCTATCAAAGTCATTTAATGTAATAGTGGAGTCTATAAAAGTATTGGTGAACGATGTGGAAAATTCCTTGAATTCAACATAATGAGGCAATTTTTATGATTTGTAATAACTTCACAGATGGATAACAGACGGATCCACAAACTAACTAGACCTGGTAACCAGCTATTGACATTGCCTAGCCAGTGATTAAAAAAGAAGCTTCATTCTGAGAAAAGAGTGCTATACACACATGATTTTAGACTCTATCGACCTTCCTGGCCACTGAGGCTAGTGTGACAAATCAGTATCAAGTCAGATTCCAAAAAGAGCAAGTTTCTATGCCTCCATGCCAAGTGGAATACAATCCTTAGGTGAAAAGGGGTGTTGCAGTGTTACTGAATGATAAGTACTGGGAACTTGGCAGTGCTAAAGTGTCTAAACTCTGAAAGGATATGTATTCCAGGTGGTGTTCCCCAAGTTATTCTGTGAATTCATTAATGGCGCCAGCAACTTGTGGCACTATTTGCACTGCATAATTAGCACTTTAAACATATCCTCTTGCAGAGAGTGGCAAATTATTTGCAGGCTGCTGAATGTTTTTGCTCGTAAAACCTTTAGGCACCTTGTATTCCCTGAGTGTTTTCTGGCTGGTTTTTCCCCCTCAGGCCAAACATACAAAGAAAAAGGAGGCCAGGCAGGTTGTCCCGCAGGACTTTTGGTCTGTGTCCTTTGCCAGTTCTGACCTGGGCTCATATCTCCCTGACCCATGTCCCTTGCACACCCTAAAAATACCCCATTATTTATGTCCCATGAACTGCTGCAATCCAAAAACACCATAAAACACTTTTGAGGGATGCGGGCAAAGATTCTGTTTCATGCATTTTCATGTTGCTGGATGAAATTGTATAACATACCACTTGCTAGGAACTTCTAACTCTTGCTGCTAATGTTGCGCAGGTTTCCCTAATTCCATTGAATTCAGTAACTAAGGCTAGACCGCCTCAACAGGAATTGAATGTACATCTCATGAATTGAAGCTGATTTATGCCCAGTGAAGCATACTGACATGTATTAAAGATAATTGGGTCAAAAAATCTGCCAAGATGAAATGTGACCTGCTTGCATACAATATGGATTTATTAAATTGTGGCAGTTATTTGTATGTTCAGGAAACAGTGCTAATAACTAGTCTAAGTTCTGGCATCACGAATGAATCCATTGTTGTCCTGTTTGAACCAATTCTAGTAAATGCTGATTTTGCAAGTTCGGTGTGAATTTTGGACAGTTCAGTTGTCACACTCGTAACAATCCCAATTAGGGCAAGGGAACTCAAAAGCTGTTCTTAAAAAAAATCATGTGGAAGATCCTAATTCTAGCTATCGGACTGTTTGACTTGTGAAATGACTGTAGACATATGGAGTAAATCTTCACAGAAATCTTGTACAGTTAGCAAGATCAGACTTATTCTGGGCTGTATGTAGTGTGTCAATGCTCTTTTACAAAACTCCCATGCACATCAATTGAGCATGTCAGGAAAGTTGAATCCAAGCCCAAGGTCTTTAATCTGATGAGGTGGCATCACTCTCCTCTTCTTTTCTTTGCCCCAACCCTTTGCAAGTACTGAGCCAGTCTTGGGTAAGAGTGTGTAGAGAGTGTTGGGACTTCGTTTGAGACAGTGGTTCTCAACTGTAGGTCCCCAGGTGTTTTGGCCTACAATTCCCAGAAATCCCAGCCAGTTTAGCAGCTGTTAGGATTTCTTGGAGTTGAAGGCCAAAAAATCTGGGGACCCATAGGTTGAGAACCACTGGTTTGAGAGATCCAGGTTCTGGTCTCTGATGAACTATATTTTGTATTTGATGATCCGCTATGATTTGCCCTCAGTCATTCTCATGGAAATGTTGTGAGGATTGTGTGGGAATAAGCAAATGGTGGCCAAATAGCTAATCCTCTGGCACAAACTAGTATATTATTTAAGAAAATCTTCAGCACTTTGACCAGTTTATGTATACAAAACTTTAACCTCATGTGTTAGGTCTACATGTCCATGGAAGCTACATCCACAGGTTCTACCATTCACAGCTTGGAAATATTCCTTCTTAAAAAACTTACCAAAAGCAAACCTTGATTTTGGCATTTTACATAAGGGACACAATTGTATGTTGAATACAGTGAGACAAGCATTCATGGGTTTAGATTTCCATGAGTGTGATGGGGAGAGTGGAAACAAGCTCGAGTGGATTCCAAGGGCTCATTGCACTGCACTTTGTATATACACTTGCATAACAATTCAGACATAGAAGTGTAGCAGAGGAAATGCAATTCAAATGTAGGAATTCAGTTTAAGAAGCAATAGATAGGAAATTCCTGGGCAAAAAAAGTTTTCATGTGGTGCCAATAAAACAAAACAAAACACCTGGGGTGATGCCAGGTGGCCTTCTTAGAGGGGAAAAACCAAAGTTGTGCATGCTACATCTGGAAAGGCTCGCTCAGCTTTAATGGTGGAGATTTTGAGAAGAGCTTCACTCAGGTAGCCTTTCATAAATCACTGAAGTATCCATAATCAGACCATGGCATTCAGGGTTGTTTTTGTCATAATCCTGATGACACATCTTGCTTGTTGATGCTTCTTTGTGAAATTGGTTGCCTGACAGGCTTCTTTGTAAATCTTGAGGGTAGTATTTGGAAATTGTCACTGAAAAGATCTGTCCATATAGTGTTTATGCCAAGGTGAAACAATCATTCAATTATTCAGTGGCAAGCTGCTGTCATTGAAGTTCTCAGATAAGCAGCATCAGTAGGTAACCTTCACAGTTTAGCATACCTTGCAAAGCTGAAAGCTAATCCTCAGTTCAGTGTAACACACAGGGATGTTGGTGTCTCCTGTCTGGGAAAGGATTAGAAGAAAGAATGCCCATGTACAGTACAACCTCAGTGTCCAAGAGAAATCTGTTCCTGAACTTCCTGTTGAAATAGCAAACTGGATTGAAATGAGCAGCTTCTGCTGGAAGTCTGCTGGAGGACCTAGCAAATCCTCTCTGGGATTTGCTAGATCATCCAAGGCAGCTCTATGGTGACTTTCTGGCAGAACCATATTAGACCAGTGGTTCTCAACCTGTGGTTCCCCAGATGTTTTGGCCTTCAACTCCCAGAAATCCTAACAGTTGGTAAACTGGCTGGGATTTCTGGGAGTTGTAGGCCAAAAACATCTGAGGACCCCAGGTTGAGAACCACTATATTAGGGTGTAGAAAATTCCCAAGGAAATTACTTTGTTGGATATGGGTTGGTGAAATTCTGGGTCCCAGTTTCATAGATAATTGGCATTGTATTATATTTCCTGAAAGCGGAAGAAAGCTTGATACAAAATGGAAATGCGCCATGGACATTATGAGTAACTGCTACCTCCCAAGCCTTTGGCTCCATCAACTCTCATACTTTTGCCATGTCCTCTGTAATGTAGTATTAATAATGGCATACATTGAAGGATCATGAAAGAAATTCCTTAAATAATGCAAACAAAAGCATGTTAAGCATTCACGTAGTACGATTGCCAAACTGAGCTCCAATTCCTGTTTTGTCATTCTATTACTATAATTGGGTTTGTGTTCACCATCTGCTTGTGTCTTCAGGTCAGTGAGGATAATTGTATGATGATTACTAATCCATTTCTTAAGAGCCACTGAGTTGGTTTAGTCTTGGCACTGTGGGACTTGTGTGTCAAGTGCAAGATGGGGAGGAGGTAACAGACTTAAACATTTTAAGAATTAAATACTTGAAGCTGACAAACATCAGGAAGGAGGAAGGTCTTGTCCAATATGGGATGTGGGAGACCTGTTGTCTGCTGAGGAAAAATATTGGCTCTGTCTGCTTCCGTCACCTGACTCAAACACCTGCAAAACTTTGTTTTTGAGGACATTAGTAGTCTGAGGCTTGGCCTGCATACAAAGTGGAGTGCATTATGTGAGATAAAAGATTACTTGGATGATCAGTGTATAGCTCTGGTTGTACAGCTGACTGGCTTTACTTGTAAGACAGGCTTGTAAGTAGCCATCCTCCTTATCATTTGTGCAGAGTAAGAACTGCATCCAGGTGTCTGGTTTAGAAAAAAAATGGAAATACTGTTTCTTTTCTCCTATATGTTGGGGCTAAATATAAATGTTATCAATACATGAGACCATGTAGGCCTTTTCGTCATTCCTTTTTATTGTGTCAGAAGCAACTTGAGAAACTCTAAGTCGCTTCTGGTGTGAGAAAATTGGCTGTCTGCAGAGACGTTGCCCAGGGGATGCCCGGATGTATTACCATCCTGTGGGAGGCTTCTCTCATGTTCCCGCATGAGCTGGAGCTGACATACAGGAGCTCACCCCATCTCACGGGTCAGCAGTTCACCTGACACAAGGGTTCAACCCATTGCACCACCATGGCTCTTTGCACTTGATAAATGCTTATATTATGATTGATGTGATATATAATCAAATCATCCTTACATTCCCAAGCAATATCCCTCCTAGTTTATTCAGCAGAGATGGGATTCATGTGGTCCTCAGATATAGTTGGAATACAGTTTCCACTAGCTACAGCCATCAGGGCCGATGGTGAGAGCTGTAGTTCATCCACATCAGGAGAGCCATGTGATTCCTACCCCTCTTCTCTTTAGACTGCTTCAGATGAGCAGCTGGTACAATGACAAGTCCTTTTTGGACCAAACTAAACTGTAAAAATTATTTCAAAGGTGGTTATACAAGTCCTGGAGAGTGGAGTGCTTTCATACAATCGTGAAGTGAACTCTACAGATGACATCATCAGAGAAGCCCTTGTTTGCAGCTTCTTAGCACATCCCTACTTGGCTTGCTGTTTCCAAAGATGTGACTGTTTATTTATTCATTTGCACTTGTGATCTCAGCTGCCCATAACTCCAGGGAATGGGCCGCAGCAATCATAATGTTTCTTGTCCTTATAGCTTATGCCCAGAAGAATCCATTGAGTTGTCAAACAAAACATGAAACAGACTGCTTTTTATGATACTCCTCTTTTTAAAGGAGCCCCTGGTGGCGCAGTGGGTTAAACCGCTGAGCTGCTAAACTTGCTAATCAAAAGGTCACAGGTTTGAATCTGGGGAGCGGCGTGAGCTCCCGCTGTTAGCTCTAGCTTCTGCCAACCTAGCAGTTCGAAAACATGCAAATGTGAGTAGATCAATACGTACCACTCCATTGGGAGCGGAATGGCGCTCCGTGCAGTCATGCTGGCCATATGACCTTGGAGGTGTCTGGACAATGCCGACTCCTTGGCTTAGAAATGGAGGTGAGCACCAACCCTCAGAGTCAGACACGATGGGACTTAATGTCAGGGGAAAACCTTTACCTTATCAGAGCATAGTCTTCAGTGTTGTACCCCCAAACTGTGGCTTTAAGGAATTGCTCAGAACAATCTTGAATGTACTCACAAAACAGCCTTTTTTAAAAATGCACTACCCTCATTTTCATGAATGGAAAACTTAGCCGGGACAGGCTTTAATTTCTGTATGCCAAGGATGGGGAAACTTTGATTCTGCAGGTAAAGCTGCCTGTTTGTTCTAACAGGCTGAGCAGTGGACTTAAGCCTTCAGAACGGAAATATGTCTGGAAAGACTTAAAGTCATGGTAAAACCTTGACCATGAGAGGTAGGTGTTGTCTGAACAACATAATATGTCTCCCTGGTGGGAGCCACTGTCTATAAAACAGGTATCTCAGTATTGAGTGTTGAGGCTTGCCTTGTTGTGCCTAAAAGCAAGAGGTAGCAAGCAGTGAGTCAGCAAGGAGAATATACCTTGTGTTTCTCTCTCAAGGACAACTTGCTGTCTGATCAGACATATGCTAAAATGTTTTGACCATGAGAGACGGGTCTAGCAGAGATTTATCCAATGTCATACATATATAGTAATAGTATATACTTTTTCCATGTTGTCCAGACAACATAATGTTAATTGAGTCATCCAGACACCCAAGGCTTTGCTTTGACTTTACATCTTTTCAGGGGTATTTCTGATCTGAAAGCTTAAGTCCAATGAACATGCATTCATTCCAATATATTTTGTGATGGATGTGTCCCGTCCCCCCTCCAGATGCCGATAGTCTGGAGCCCCAAACAGCCCTAGTTAATGGTGTGAAATAATGGGAGTTGCAATCCTGTAACATCTGGACACCAGTACATTCCCCATTCTATTACAGTTCTAGTAAAGGTTGAGTATCCATTCTCCAAAATGCTTGGCGCCTGAAGGGTTTTAATTCTTTTTCAGACTTTAACATCTGTATATATGCAAGACAAGATCCAAGTCTATAAACACAAAATGTATTTATGGTTTCATATATACCTTATTATACACATCGCCTGAATGTCATTGTATACACAATATTTTGAATAGTTTTGAATGTTAAATAGCTGTGAATGAAACAAAGTTTGTGCAAACTGAGCCATCAGAAAGCAAAGGTGTCATTACCTCAGTCATCCAGGTAGATGATTTTGAATTATTTTGGAATAATCAACCTGTAATGGCATAATCGTGCATTTAAATAAGAACATTAAATGAAAAGATATACACTTCCTGTTTTTCTAAGCCTATCTCACTGAGAAGTGTTACATATTTCCTAGAGTTAGATTTGATACAAGCCACTGAAAGAGCTTCAGTATGCTTCATCTTTTCCTAAGGAGGTTCATGGTGGTTCTCAAAAGTGCATGGCATATTTCAGGCAATATGTCTGCTGATGTTTGAGTCCAGAAGCTGTAGTGATGTTTCAGGGATCTTGAACTTATGGTGATACTCATGCATTTTTGACATCATTTCTTCAGATGAGGCTTGCCATTGACTTCCACTAAGTCTGAGAGAATGTGACTTACTCAAGGTGACCCAGTGAGATCTAAGTCCTGGTGTCTCAGATTCCTCATCCACTACTCAAACCATTACATCATTCTAATTCTCATAGATCCTGCTCATATTAATGGTACATTTGGTAATGTCAGGAAACCTAATCAAAAATTAATCAAAAGCCTCCAATGGTGAGGTGGGTTAAACCCTTGTGCCGGCAGGACTGCTGACCAATAGGTCAGTGGTTTGAATCTGGGGAAAGCAGATTGAGCTCCCTCTATCAGTTCCAGCTCCCCATGTGGGGACATGGGAGAAGCCTCCCACAAGGGTGTTAAAACATCAAACATCCGGGTGTCCCCTGGGCAGTGACCTTGCAGAAGGCCAATTCTTTCACACCAGAAACAACTTGCAGTTTCTCAAGTCATTCCTGACACACACACATAAAAAAATCAAAAATTAGGGAAATTGTGATTTAAATGCATTTTTATCACTGAAGGAGAGGAAGCATTCATTGTTGTAGTTGAAAAGCAGTAGAGCACAAGACTAGTGTCATAATACATCCAATTGTACAGTGAATCAGAATAAAGTGAACCTTGGGATGACATTGTATTATATTGTAGAAAAGCCCTAGTGACTTCTTTCAATTGGGTAATTTGAATGTTGAAACAAACTGAATCAGTCTCAGTTAATTTGAAGATGTATTTTGGCAGGCTGTACTTGTATTAGTTTAGTAGCGAGTATAATGAATTTTAGGCTTTGCACTGAGCATCAGTAGTCTCAGTCTGCCCTATACCTCTGGCAAAAACTCAGTGGTTTCAGTTTTTATAGTCATGCCTAGAGGAAAAGAACAGGCAAAAACAGAATTATAGACAGATTCAGGTGGCATATGAGGTCAGTCCAAACCTTATAGAGAAAATCTGCAAACAATGAGCAAAAGCAAAACAACATTTTAAAAAGCCAATAATGTTTATAAGCTGCAAGTTAGCTATCCATTGGAATATAGGGTAATGTTACATTTACCTTAGCATAAGGTTTAAAGTGCAAAGTAACTAAAAATATCCTGCCATTCACACCTCCGAAATATACAGATAGCACACAGTTCTATGTGTTGAGCCACACATATGGAGTGGTGAATCAGAGATGGAGGCTTTGACTCCTGCTATTGCCAAGTTAAATGATAGGTTGGCAAATAGGTTGTTTTTTGCTTTTTTTGTGCTGCTGTTAGATTATAGAGATTTCTTTCTTTCTCGTAAAGTAAAGCTTGCAAATAGGAACTGTCTGCTTCTGCCAAATTACAGAAATGGTCTGCAAACATCAACTCTCAACTCCTTTTCTTGCTTCTGCTCTGCTAAGTAAACACTCAGGGACCCTGTGAAATACATCCAAAGAAAGTTCCTATTTGTTGGGCAAACAGTTCTGCCCTTTCACACAGCCGTATATCCGAGAATATCTGCTTTGAACTGCTTTGAGTCCACATTCAGATAATGTGGGATTTTCTGCCTTGATATTCTGGGATATAGGGCTGTGTGGAAGGGCCCTTGTTCACAGGAGCTTCTGCAGAAGGTTGCCATTGAAATCACATTTTCAAGAAATATTGCTTAGTGTAAAATCTTGATCTCAAACTTTGTGCCAACTTTGACCCAGGACTGTTACCAGTTCTTGGAAACAAGTGCAAATATTATGTATACATTGTACTCCAAAGCCTTTGAACCAAGCAATACGGAGAATTTTATAGCTATGAAGTCTTATTTTTGAGGAGCATTGCAACAGAAAGACCAGAAAATGAAATCAGTCTAGTGCAGACCTGCACAACCTACAAAAGATGTTTGGGCAGGAATTCTGGGGGCTGAAGTCCAGTCACCCAGAGGGTTGCAGGTTGTGTAGGCCTGTCTTGTTTAATAGGTTTTGGTTCAAAACTACATACAAAGTTCAAGCACAAAAAGAGGGGGGAAATCAATGAAACATACTCAAGTTTTTAAAATTGCAGAGAACTAGAACGCCTGCCTTTATAATCAAAGAGTATGTTATGGCAACAGAGTGCCAACAAGCTTTGCTAGTGTTAGAGATGTGACTTGACTCATTGCCACATTGATGAGTTATTTAAGTGGGTGTTCTCAAATAGTCAAATAGATTAATCTTGGAAACACAAAAAGAGGGCACAATGTAGTTTTTGCCTTAGTGACATCCTTCTCTGACATTTTACTGAAACTGTTAAAACAGTGCCAAATGTTATTCTCTTGATGAACTTCTGAACAAGCTGATTCAATATAGCCAGATGGATTTGACTGTTTGTTTTGGGGGAATGCATGCTGCCAAAGATTTTCTACTGCTTTTCTATATTGTGAAATTGTATCAGTGATGAAGACATTGAGTATTTTCAAGAAGATATGCAGTCTTTATCTTATAAAATTACTACAGTGATTTGTGGATGTGCAAAACATAAACTACCTGGGGTTTTTGTTGGGGGGGGGGGCACTAAAACACAAAGCTAGTATTTATCCACTATGGTTGGGGGGGAGGGGGGCTAAAAGAAACAACCAAAATTAACTGGAAGGAAGGAGAAAACAAATTGGTAACATGGTTTCACACAGTGAAATATAATCTTAATTCACTGGGTTGATGTGAGTTTTCAGAGCTGTATGGCCATGTTCCAGAAGCATTCTCTCCTGACGTTTTACCTACATCTCTGGCAGGCATCCTCAGAGGTTGTGAAGTTTGTTGGAAACTAAGTAAGTGGGGTTTGTATATCTGTGGAATGTCCAAAGTGGGAGAAAGAACTTTTGTCTGTTTAAGGCAAGTGTGAATGTTGCAATTGGCAACCTTGATTAGCATTGAATGGCCTTGCAGCTTCAAAGCCAGGCTGCTTTCTGCCTGGGGGAATCCATTCAGTTCAACAACATAAAACGCTCCATGTATTGTCGAAGGCTTTCATGGCCGGAATCACTCAGTTCTTGTGGGTTTTTTCGGGCTATATGGCCATGTTCTAGAGGCATTTCTCCTGACGTTTCGCCTGCATCTATGGCAGGCATCCTCAGAGGGTGAGGTCTGGAGCTGGGAAAAAAGAGGGTTTATATATCTGTGGAAAGACCAGGGTGAGACAAAAGGCTTTTGTAAGATGGGCTAGGTGTGAATCTTTTCAATTGACCACCTTGATTAGCATACAATGGGCTGACTGTGCCTGGAGCAAACTCTTAATGAAAGGTGATTAGATGTCCCTGCCTGTTTTTCTCTCTGTTGTTTTAATTTTAGAATTTTTTAAAACTGGTAGCCAAATTTTGTTCATTTTCATGGTTTCTTCCTTTCTGTTGAAATTGTCCACATGTTTGTGGATTTCAATGGCTTCTCTGTGTAGCCTGACATGGTGGTTGTGAGAGTGGTCCAGCATTTTTGTGTTCTCAAATAAAATGCTGTGTCCAGGTTGGTTCATCAGGTGCTCTGCTATGGCTGATTTCTCTGGTTGGAGTAGTCTGCAGTGCCTTTCGTGTTCCTGGATTCTTGTTTGGGCGCTGCGTTTGGTGGTCCCTATGTAGACTTGTCCACAGCTGCATGGTACACGGTAGACTCCTGCAGAGGTGAGAGGATCCCTCTTGTCCTTTGCTGAACGTAGCATTTGTTGAATTTTCTTGGTGGGTTTGTAGATAGTTTGTATGTTGTGTTTCCTCATCAGCTTCCCTATGCGGTCAGTGGTTCCCTTGATATATGGCAGGAACACTTTTCCTCTGGGTGGATCTTCATCTTTACTCTTGTGGCTTGTTCTTGGTCTTACAGCTCTTCTGATGTCTGAGGTGGAGTATCCATTGGCCTGTAGAGCCCAGTTGAGGTGGTTCAGTTCATCTTGGAGGAGGTGGGGTTCACAGATTCTTTTTGCACGGTCTGCCAAGGCTTTGATGGTGCTTCTTTTTTGACTTGGGTGATGGTTGGAGTTTTTATGTAGATATCTATCTGTGTGTGTGGGTTTTCTGTAGACGGTGTGACCCAATTGTTGATCTGGTTTGCGGATGACTAGGACATCTAGAAAAGGCAGTCTTCCTTCCTTTTCTTTTTCCATAGTGAACTGGATGTTAGGGTGGATGCTGTTAAGATGTTCCAGGAACCTGTTGAGTTCTTCTTCTCCATGGCTCCAAATGGTGAAAGTGTCATCCACATATCTGAACCATATAGTGGGCTTTTTGGTTGCTGTTTCAAGAGCTTGTTTTTCAAAGTGTTCCATGTAGAAGTTAGCTATGACTGGGCTGAGAGGGCTCCCCATAGCTACTCCATCTTTCTGTTCGTAGAATTCATTGTCCCACTGAAAATAGCTGGTGGTGAGGCAATGGTGAAACAGCGCCGTGATGTCTTCTGGGAACCTCTGGTTGATGAGTGCCATGGTGTCTGCAACTGGGACCATGGTAAATAGAGACACCACATCGAAGCTGATCAGTTTGTCGTTTGTATTTAGCTGGAGATTGCTGATTTTTTCAATGAAGTGGGCTGAGTCCTTGATGTAGTGTGTTGTGAGCCCAATGTGGCTTTGTAACTGTGCAGCAAGAAATTTGGCTAAGTCATATGTGGGGGACCCAATGGCACTCACGATTGGTCTGAGTGGGGTGGAGTCCTTGTGGATTTTGGGGAGTCCATAAAGCCTGGGTGGAAGGGCTTCCGATTTGCATAGCTGCTGTCGTATGTCGAAGTTGATGGAGGAGTTTTTAATTAGAGTGTTGGTTTTTCTGGTTATTTTAGAAGTTGGGTCTTGCTTAAGTTTTCTGTATATGGTAGGGTCCAGGAGTTTTCTGATCTTCTCCTTGTATTGCTCTGTATGCATGATGACTGTGGCATTCCCCTTGTCTGCTGGCAGAATGAGGATATCAGGATCTGAATTTAGGTCTCGAATGGCTTCTCTTTCCTTCCTAGTAATGTTACTGGAGGGGAGTTTTGCCTTTTTCAGGATCCTTGCTGCTTCCGCTCGTACTTCTTCTGCTTCTTCCTCTGGTAGGCGGTAAATTGCTGATTCGACATTGGCAATGATGTTTTCTACTGGGATCCTGGTGGAGGTTACAGCAAAGTTTCCTCCTTTCGCTAGTATGGATACTTGGTCTTCAGAGAGTTGTCTGTCTGTCAGGTTGATGATGGTCCGTGATGTATCCAGTTCTGGTTTCGGCTGTTGCTTTTGTCGTTTGTGGAATTTTTGTTTTTGTCTGTTGGTGTGGACAACCATATTCTTCTCCATTTTCCTGTAAGTGAGACTGTCTATTTTGTCCCAGTCCTGGGAATTCATCTTCTGGCTGATATTGATATGCAGATGCAGCAGTTCCTTGTCTGTGTTTGCGAGTTCTTTGCGGATGGTGTGGATTCTCTCTCTTAAGAGGTTGCGTTCCAGGCGGTCATAGATCCGGTGAGCCTGTGGTGTTTTGAAAGTCCTTTTGGCTGCGAGAAATTGTGGGATGGTATCTGTGTCTCTGCAGCGTAGAAGGAAAGTCAGGGAGCACAGTAGATGTGCTTTCCTGGTCCTTAGTTTCTCCAATTTCCGTGTATCTTGGAACAGTTTCTCCCCGTAGAGATGTTCAATGTATTGTCGAAGGCTTTCATGGCCGGAATCACTCAGTTCTTGTGGGTTTTTTCGGGCTATATGGCCATAAAACGCTCCCTTAGCATAGTGAGCATCATGAACTGCTCTGATTGGAACACACTTTTTTTTCTCCAGCATTTAGGTGTTTGGAGAATATTGCATTGAGATTTATCTATCTATTTTACAAAATAATGTACGTGGGAGATGCAAACTCTCAAACAGTAAACTTGTATGTTCCAAAAATGACAGGGCCAAATCTATTCATGAAGTACATGCCCAATGCCTAAGCTCATATAATAAAACAGCTTTCACACAAAAATAAAAAAATAAAAAATTCTGGAAATTATGACCAATTTTTAAATAGGTTTCAAAAATACAAATCTAGAACTAACTGATCCTATTTTGAGCTATTTAATGCAAGGAACACTGAAGTAATTGTCAGACTGGATCCAAATTGTTAAAAGTGGACATGACATTGTCTGAAAACAACACAGTCTTGTAACTATTGTAATGTTAAGATTCAGTTTCCAGTATTGGGGACCAAACAAGATAATACTGTTGAACTAGCCATGTTTTACAAGGGTAATCTAATAGCCAATGAGAATCTGTGGGCTTGAGGGATGTTGCTGAATATGTGATTTGTCTTATGATAGTGGTTTAATTGAAAATGCATTTTTCAGTCAGTAAATAATTGGTAATAAAGAATTCATGTAGAAAACGTATCAATGGCAAGTATAATCTCACTACTTATCTTCCAGTTTCTGGAATACTGAAACCAGATCTTTATTTAATGCAATGTATTTGATGAATTTTAAAGCATTTCATGAGTAGTTATGAAAATTGAAAATGTTGGTCAGGCAAATGGAAAACAAAAATCCAGTGGAAACCAGACAGTTGCCGAGGAGAATGCAGGCGGTACAGTGCCATCAGACTGGTGATGAATAATAACATGGCTAATGGATTCTCTGGTTTTATTTTTAAAAAAGTTATATAACTCGACAAAAAAATAGATATTGTGGAAAAGTTTAGTCTAGCTACTTTGCAATGTGTGAGCTCTTACAGGTTTGAAAGATGGCCTTGTTCCACTCTACAATGTGATGCATTCTTCACAGCTAATTTGAACTGGTCTAGTCCAGGTATCTCAGTCTGGTATTCATATATTCAGCCTCCTAATAATTTGCTCTGGGTAAGAGTGACTCACTAAACAGTGCAGCTAAGGGGAAGAGTTAGATTTTGTCTGGACCACTGCTCCTTAAATGATGGTTCCCAAATGGGGGGCCCTTTAGCTCGGTGTTGGAGTCACAAAAAATTGGCAGCAGTAAAAGTTTTCTCAATCCCTGGTTTAGACAGTCTGTGTAAAACCACATTTGGAAATATATCCTAGTGGTTTATACCTAACCTAAATAGTGATCCATGGGGTTTAGTTGTAGGTGAGTAAGGCTTATAGTATGCAGTGTCATAAAGAACTCTGTTGAGAATTGGCAAATTTCTTAAAGTAATTCAGTTTCATATAGAAAACGTATACATACTTTTATTTCTCTCTTTTTTTTTTTGGTTCTTTAGAATGTGAAAAAGTGGGGGAAAATAAGGAGCGCAGAAAACTGCCTTAATAATTGAATCAGGTGATCAGTTCACCTAGTCTAAGTATTATAAGCTCTGACTGCTAATAATTCTCCAAGCAGACTTCTTGTTGGAGCGCTACTTGGAGTTCCCTGCAATATACTAATAGTCTCCCATCCAAGGACTAATCAGACATGTTTCTTCTAAGCTTCCGAAGTTAGACAAGACTAGGTCTGTTCAGAGTGGTAATGACTGACAGGGCTAAAGAGATATTGTATGACAAATCCAATAGCTTAGGAACAGCTAAAATCCTGAGTCGATTCTTGGAACACGTGAGCCTCATACATTTGGAAAGTTTGTCTATTTCATACTTTAAGAGAAGCATGATATTCCTTCCCTGTTTATTATTGCTTTTCTTACAGGAAACACTGCATTTGAAAGCCTGTTGTAGTGGTAGAGGCTCTATATATAAACCAGAACACAAAATAAGTAGATTTGTTGTATCAGTTCAAACAGGACTATTCTTGAACTCTGCAAAAGATATTGTTGATAATATAGCAGTGGTTATCTTGCTGATCCAAGACTTTGTTGAATTAATCTGTACCCACATTTCCATGTACGCCCAACTAACATGAACATCTAGCACTAAATGCAACTGCTAATCCCTGCTGGAGTAGGCACATGCTTTTTACTATTCAGAAATTGATTTAATGGGTTTGTTATAAGTAAGACTATCACTTAGGATTTAGATATCTCAAACACTGTTTTTTTTTCTTTATCTGCACACCCCTATGATGCTGCCTGTAATGGATGATTTTGCTTTGTTGCATTAGAGCTGCCCCTGAACTAACTGCAGGGACCATCCTTCATCTTGAGAGTGCTCATGTCTTAAGATGTACCCATACTAGTGAATTAAGGCTAAACACCTGGGATTTGCCAGCATCTTAGATCTTGCCTTAATAGCTCGCCCAGGATACTTAGGATGTAGCAGTTTGTTCTAGGCCTGTAAAATATTCAGGACTCCTTACTTTGCTGTAAATGCTACTGAACATTTATTAGTAACTTTGCTTAATGCCCATCATATTGTTGCTTTAGATATCCCAGGGAACCTGCAGGGAAGGGAGCATATGTTGTCTGCTTCATTTCCTATGCATCTAACTTGAAGTGGAGATGGAAATAAAATGCTCCAAGAGACTCCACAGAGGATACACTTCTCCCCTTTCTTAAACTGAGCAAGAGGAAGGGGGTAGGTACACAAGCACTTCCTACATTGTTGGTGAAGCTTTCAGAAGGCTTTCATACAATCTTTTGGAAGAATGAAGTTTTTTTTTTTGTTGCTCTGTGCCTTCAAATCATTTTAGACTTATGGCAACCTTAAAGTGACCCTACCATGGGATTTCTTGACAAGATTTGTTCAGAAGGGGTTTGCCATTGCCTTTCTGTGAGCTGAGAGAGCATGACTTTCCCAAGGTCACCCAATGTGTTTTCGTAGCCAAGCAGGGATTTGAACCCTAGTCTCCAGCGTCACAGCCCAACACTCAAACCATTATTCTATTCTGGCTCACTGGGATCTCTTCATGCAACAAAAGCCATTTGGTATTTCGGAGACTTATGTGCAAAATGGCTGCTTTTTGTCTCTGATTATAGCAAATTCAGCAGATGGTGGTTTAATTTTCATTGAAGAAAACTGCATCAGAAACTTGGAGGAAAGTAAAGGGGGAAAAGCTAATAAAATATTTTATCTACTGGAACAAGTGAAATACCTATACATTTTTATAGTGTCAGAAGTGACTTGAGAAACTGCAAGTCACCTCTGGTGTGAGAGAATTGGCTGTCTGAAGAGACATTGCCCAGAGGACGCCCAGATGTGTTGCCATTTTGTGGGAGGCTTCTCTCATCTCCCTGCGTGGGAAGCTGGGGCTGACAGACGGGAGCTCACCCCATCTCACAGATTCAAACCACTGACCTTCAAATCAGTAGTTCAGCCAGCACAAGGATTTAACCTATTGTGCTACCACAGCTCCCATATCTATACATATTTATCCCCCTTTTTTATACGTACATACATATACCTATACATATATATGCACATATGAAAAAGGGCATAATAACTTAAATTAGAGAAAGAAAAATGAATTTAAGACTCCTGTTGCTATTCATTCATGTATGTCCTAAACCTTGGTGAAAATTTGCCCACCAACCCATGCCAATGTTATCACTTGAGTATTATTGGAACCATCGTTTTCTCACAACCAGGATTTCAGTCAAGTCTGTCCAACTTTGCCTTGGATGGATTTATTGTTTGACTGTTTAAGGAAAGCCTTTCAGATATTCCCATGATCATATGTGAGATAACGATGAAGTTATAAGACCTTGGATAATGCAAAACATCCTTGTTTTTCTGGCAGGCGTTCCTTTCTATTTCACCCTGATGTATCCCATCCTTGCACATACAATGAAAAATGAGCTGCAAATGGTCTAATGCTTATGCCCTGCAAAGTATTGTTTTTCATCATGTGAACATAAAATGCTTGTGTTTGGTAGTTAGAGTGGCAATATTCATATTTGACAAATATCCACTTGAGCCTTCTTTTACATAGAAAAGCCTCATTTAGCTCTTATGTATCCAGCCAAGGCACTGATTCTATGTAGAGATTAACTCTGGGATACTATATTTATGTTTTTTTTTTCTATCCACCTGGCTGTTTTTAAGAGATAGCTTTATTTTCAAAGCATTCTGCATACTGATTTAAATATCTAAACTTGCAAAAAAATATTTATTTTTATCCATGCTGGGAATAAGTTTGTACCTGGCTATGTGCTGGTGAGTGCTAAATAGTTTAACTGTAGTTTGTTTTGAGCAACTGGGATTTGTACCGTTTTCATGGAAAAAATGAAACATACAAAAATCCATAGAGCCCAAGGCTTGGAAAATACATTGTCAGGTGGCAGAAACATACTCACCAATGTTCCTGCTTATCAGCATTTAACACATGATCTTAGAACCCAGAAGATTGCCTTTTAAGGTCTGCCTTTTTACAGATATTAAATAAAAATTGCCTGCAGGTGCAAAATAACAAGCACTTATGGCTACCTGATGTGAAGATTGTAAGTCTACACTGCCTTCTCGGAGATCTCCCCTGTAGCTGTCTACCTCCAGTGTTAAGAGATGGGTTTTTAAAAAAATAACAAAATGCACACCTGCATAGAACAAGCTTCCACATGAAAATGATTGTAATAGTACTCATACCACATGGTTAATATCACTACTGTAATCTAGTTTTAAAGCTCTTTTTAAAAAACTAATAAGTATTGGATTAGGAAAGTTGGAGTCTCCTTCTCTGAAGGTTTTTAAGCAACAGGCTGCATGACCATCTGTTGGGGGTTCTTTGTGTGTTCTTGCATGGCAAGGGTTTTGACTGGATGGTGCTTGTGGTCTCTTCAAATTCTATGTTTCTAGGTTGATAACTTCAGTCTAAAACACTGTTTCTCAGCCTGGGGGTCGGGATCTCTACGAGGGTCGCGAGGGGGATTTCAGAGGGGTTGCCAAAGACCATAAGAAACACACATATTTTTGATGGTCTTAGGAATCCCTTTGGCAGAGAAGGCTCAAGATCTCTCTGCCTGTCCTCTTCTTCCTTTTTGGAAACACCAAAAGCCCTTCTCCTGCTGTGATTGTCCAGCCTCTTAATTGGCCTTTCAGCCAAGCGGGAAGGGGAGAACAGGCGTGCTCTCCCCTAAATCATTGTCATTTCCTCCAGTATTTTCTGTTGGTCATGGGGGTTCTGTGTGGGAAGTTTGGCTCAATTCTATTGTCGGTGGGGTTCAGAATGTTCTTTGATTGTAGGTCAACTATAAATCCCAGCAACTACAGATCTAAATATCAAGGTCTGTTTCCCCCAAAATCCACTAGTGTTCACATTTGGGCATATTGAGTATTTGTGCCAAGTTTTGTCCAGATCCATCATTGTTTGATGGATCTGGACAATGCTCAATGTAGGTGAACTACAACTCAAGGTCAATGCCCACCAAACCTTTCCAGTATTTTCTGTTGGTCGTGGGAGTTCTGTGTGCCAAGTTTGGTTTAATTCCATCGTTGGTGAAGTTCAGAATGCTCTTGAATTGTAGGTTAACTATAAATCCTAACAACTACAACTCCCAAATGACAAAATCATTCCCCCCAACCCTTCCACTATTCAAATTTGGGTGTATTGGGTGTTTGTGCCAAATTTGGTCCAGTGAATGAAAAGACATCCTGCATATCATATATTTACACGACATTCATAACAGTAGCAAAATTACAATTATGAAGTAGCAACAAAAACGATTTTATGTTTAGGGGATCACCACAACATGAGGAACTGTATTAAGGGGTCTCAGCATTAGGAAGGTTAAGAAACACTGATCTAAAATGATCCCAGCACTTTTACTAGTATTCAGAACCTCCAAATATTGCAATACTTTGCTGTGATTTTTAGAGGAATAATCCTCATGGGAACTAGACTTTACTCTTTCCACATAGGCAAATCCTGGATTTCCATTGCAGGGTTCCAGGTTGCTTTGCTTTCTCTGATGCAACCAGGATTGTTTGTGCATGCCCATGTAACTTTCCTGAAGCATTTGTCATGACGTTGGCCGCCCTCATGAAAATCCTGCTAATGCAAGGACACTGGTGTGAGGTATTGCTCACCTGTTACCTCTGAAGCTAAAACCGAAGAGGAGTTGACACTTCCATTGTTGTGCAAGTGTGAATGAAATTTGCTTTGTCAGGGAGGTTGTACTAACACAGGGTTATATAATCAATATCAATTGTACAATGCCTGTGGCTGCGACTGGCAACTCATGGCCTATAGCAATGGTCTATTGGCAACTCATGGCCTATATAACATTGCCTATAGCAATGGATTCCCAGATGTTTTGGCCTACAACTCCCAGAAATCCTAACAGCTGGTAAACTGGCTGGGTTTCTGGGAGTTGTAGGCCAAAACACCTAGGGACCCACAGGGTGAGAACCACTGGCCTATAGGATGCTTGCAACCCTTGTAAGGCAATGATTCCCAAATTCTAGTCTTTCCGAGTGATTTGGACCTCGGCTCCCAGAAGCTTCAGCAACCTTGGCCAATGATCAGGGATTCTGGGAAGTGAAGTCCAAAACATTTGGGGACCAGAGTTTGGGAAACACTGCTTTAAAAGCTATATTTGCAGCCCCTTCCACAAATGTCAGTGCCAAAACTCAGGCATTCATCTTTAAAACAAAAACTCGCATTAATATTGGATAACAGTGGAAGTGGTCTGCAAGTGGGTTGTGGGATGCTGTCCATATAACATTTGGGAAGCATCCATATCCCTGCACTTGGAAAATGTGTCTTGGAAAAGATAGAAAAAAAATCCAAACGTATTGTGGCATGTACATCCAATGGCAGTGAGCAAAACCACAGCTACATTAATCTGGGAACAGCTTTGCTCAGATAGCATGTACATGCTGTTACTGGAGCTTTTAGCTCATCCCCGCTCTGGTTTGTGTTTCTTTTTTCAATGGCTGGTGACTAAAGTGTGGAAGGCAAGTTTGGTTTCTTGCTGGAGCAAGCAAAGCTACTCATCCTGTTTTTTAAGAGTGAGAAAGCTGATGAATGGATATGCTGACACATATGAAACAATATAGAAAAGTGCAGTGGGGGGAAAGATACATGTTAGCCCAACCCCCTGCAGGGGAATTTTTCTGATGAACATTAAACATGAAGGGAAGCACATGATAGTACTGAGCTGGCAAAAAAAAAAATTAGACAAGAAAAAGAGCTTTCCAGCACCACTAGTGGATTAGCTTGCCTACCTAAATGAGGGTACGTGACAGTGTGTTGCAATTGTGGCATCCAGTATTTGTTATTTTTTTATCATGTCAGAAGTGAATTGAGGATATACTTCAAGTCGCTTCTGGTGTGAGAGAATTGGCTGTCTGCAAGAACGTTGCCCAGGGAACGCCCACAGGATGTGTTACCATCCTGTGGGAGGCTTCTTTCAAGTCCGCACACGGGAAGCTGGGGCTGACAGACAGGAGCTCACCCCATCTCGCAAATTTGACTGACCTTCAGGTCAGCAATTCAGGCGGCACAAGCGTTTAACCCATTAAACCACAGTGGCTTCACAGTATTTGCGATAATACTTTATTATTCTCATCAGTAGTAAAAAGATCCATTATTTGACAAGTATGTTAGAAATATTATATACCTATTTCTAGTTCATGCTATTTATATAAAGGGGGTTGCTGTTAGGGTTGCATTGGTTCATATGGCTAACATCCTGGTCCTAAACCAGTGACTGTCATCAGTAGTGGACTGGATATGGGCAAAGAAATGGAAATGTAGTCCAATCAAGACAGAGGTCTTCCTGGTTAGTTGGTTGAAAGGCAGACCAGGGAATAGGACACCACCTGTGCTGGATAGAGTTACATAGGCCCACAGGTTTGGGGAGCTCCTGGACTCGACATTGAACCTTGTGGCCTAGGTTTCTGTGGTGGCCAGGACCTATAAAGCCCTATATGGCCCGGGTCCAGTCTACTTTTCAGATCATCTCCCTGCCCAGGTCTGAGATCCTCAGGGAGCCCCTTTCTCTTGCTCCTACCACCATTGTAAGTGAGAGCAGGCCTTCTCTCTCAATTGTTGTCCCTTGACTCTGGAACTTCATTTTTCTCAGGGAAGCCAGAATGGCTCCTCCCTCCCTGATGTCTTTTGGCAGCAGGTTAAAACCTTTAATTTCAGATAGGCTTTTAAAGAGGATGGTTTTGAAGACCAACTCAGAGGACATGGTGCTTTATGTATTTTGGATAGGGTTTTAATGGTTTTAGCTGTGCTTTTTATAGTATTTGGTTTAATTCTATTTTATTGTTTCTGGTCTTTAGATTTTATATTGTACATTATACAATTATATATATTGTTTGGCACTGTTCACTGTTTTAAGTCCCTGTTAAGAAAAAAAAGTGATATACAAGTAAATATAACAACAATATCCTGATCATGAGAAACAATGGTACAAGTCTGATCTGCTTTGGTAAGGCCTTTGGTCAATGGTTTCCAACCTTTTTTTGACGAGGGACCACTCTCCAACATTAGTACCAAACGGGGTAACGAATCCATTTTTGGTCAACTTTAGATTTGGTTTGGTTATTTGGGGTGCTGATTCAGAAAATGGCATTGGATAGACCCCATCAGCTCTAGCTTCTGATGCAGAACATATGCCGCCCAGTAGTCGCGATCACAATGTTCAAATATTTGAATGTCTGTCATATAAATAAGGGAACACATTTTTCTCTGTTACTTCAGAGAGAAATACTTGAATCAGTGGTGCCAAATCACAGGAAAAAATCCAATTTAAGTTAATCTTTTTGTTTGTTAACTTTATTGAGTTATGTGAAAGGGGCCTAAAGCTTCCTTGATTAAGTCTATCCATCTGAAATATGCAGCCTTCCTCTTTTCCTGCTGCCTCTAACTTACCAAGTATTACTATCTTTCCTAGTGAGTCATATCTTCACATGATATAGCCAAAATCCATCAGTTTTGTCATCTTGACTTCTAGGAAGTTTTGCTAGTGATCTAATATTATCAGGGAATTCCATGGCTACAGAATCCTGAAAATGTGTGGAGAATGTTAGTGGCCGATTTGTGATATTAGGAGACCTTTTCTTTGGATCCTTTTCATAAGTACTTTTTCCTCCAACTACATGTGTCTACTTGCCACTAACTACATCTCATCAACACTGAATAATTTTGGTAGACAAATTCAAACTCGACAAAGCTTCAGGTCCTATTTAGGGAGTAATGACTATAGTGGCATGGGAATTACTTTCCATGGAGTCATCCCATGACTTTGTTGTAACATTTAAGAGTTCTCTATGGCATAACCTATGCCCCGTGTCATGGGAAAAACCCTTGGATTGAAATTGGTGCTTATTTTGAAATGTGGGACAGGAACCTGAGCATACAAAACCATTGCCTTTCCCTTGTATGATTCCAAATCTTCTTTGTGTCTGAGACTTTTACTTTAGCTCCTTTGAAATTTGCTTCTACATGTTACTATTTTTAACTGTGAATTATGTGGATCTGTTTATATCATAACTGACTTGCTTGGGTACACGTACATAATTTTCCTATCCTGTTTGGCAGAAGAAGGAACTTGCCAGTAAAAAAAAAATCACCTACTGTCATAGAGGCTGGGAGGGGGGTGGCTTTGTTTTATCCATGGATATATATGTGCTGTCAGTTTGCAGAGAGCACAGTTGTGTTGTGCCCCCTTGTCTCACCCATAGCCCTTACCACATGAAACCCTTTTTTTCCCTTAAATGATCCACTCAGCCATAATAGTGGACATTTTTCAAATATATAGTGAATGTGATATGTTTTCTATACATTCAATAAAATGTATGCTAATTTTTTGTTCTTTCTTTATTCTAAAGCAACTAGCTGATACCAGTCTCCCTCCTGAAGATCAGGACTCATCTGGTGATGACGATTATGCTTTTTCTGGCTCTGGCGCAGGTATGCCTGAATGATGTTTATTCAGTTGCAGACAAAGTTGTCTTCAATCCTAGAACTCCCCCTGCATTCTCTATATTATAGTATAGTTAACAAGGTAACAGAAGTCTTATACTGATTCTAGTGCTTATTATTATTATTATTATTATTATTATTATTATTATTATTATTATACATAACAAGATTTGTTCATCAAACAGGATGATTATTTGATCACATGTTGCACACATCCCAAGTGTCTAGGACTGTGTGATGTATCAGTGAATAATGTGTGAAGATCTGAATAAGGTAGCCTTTTGCAGATGACAGAGGGTAATTTTGTCAGTGCCGATTGTTTTTAAGTCCAGGCCAAGGTCTTTAGGCACTGCACCCAGTGTGCTGATCACCACTGGGACCACCTTTACTGGCTTGTGCCAGAGTCTTTGCAGTTCTATCTTTAAATCCTCATATCATGTAAGCTTTTCCAGTTGCTTCTCATCAATTTTGCTGTCACTTGGGATTGCAACTTCGAGGATCCATACTTGTTTTTTTTTCCCCCCATGATCATGAGGTTCAGAGTACTGCGCTCAAAAACTCTGTCAGTCTGAATTCGAGGTCCCAGAGTAGTTTGACGTGTTCATTTTCTGTAACTTTTTCAGGCTTGTTCTTTGTCACAGACAGATGGTATTTGTGACACATGTTCCAATGGATGATATTATTATTAATTATTTGCATATCCCATCTTCCTCCCAATAATAGGACTTAGGATGGCTAACAGCATATTACAAAATTATACAAATTAAGAGCTATACAAAGTCATTAGTAAAAATATAAATATTAGAGTTATTTAAAATGTTTATACAATTTATAAAGTGAAAACATTAGAATTGAATTTAAATCTATCGTAGTGTCCATGTGCTTCTTCTCTCCCCATGCCCTTCCGTCATAATTGTCAATGGAGAGAGGTAGTGACTGGATTTTCTCTGTTAAGCATTTTTAATACTGTTTAAGTGCTCTCCTGGTGGATTTTTTAGAAAACTGTTAGTCTCTGTCCAGTGTGCGTATGCGGTGGTCACTATGGCCCTAGGACAGTGATTCTCAACCTGTGGGTCCCCAGGTGTTTTGGCCTACAACTCCCAGAAATCCCAGCCAGTTTACCAGCTGTTAGGATTTCTCAGAGTTGAAGGTGAAACATCTGGAGATGAACAGGTTGAGAACCACTGCCCTAGGAGCTTTCATGAGAAAGTTTCCAAAGTACTTCAGGCATTGGCTGAATGGTCTGTTATACAAGATTCTTTTACAAGACTTGGTGAGGGTTTGCTAAAAATGTGTCTTGATTTTTAGTTCCCTCAGAATATCCAGTGGTTGCCTGGAATGTTCCGCTACAAGAAAGCTCAAATGTCTCACTGGTGCCCCCAGTGTCTACTGGTTTGGGAGATCACCAACCTGAGGTTGACAGAACAGACAGTCCTACAGAAGAGTACACAACAGCGCCTG